>NC_041052.1:42307368-42607368 GCF_900634775.1 Gouania willdenowi
CAAGACGTAAAACATGACATGGCGTTTTATTTTGAAGAAACCGTAAATACACATGATGTCATCAATACGTGCTGGTTCGGATACGAGTGTAAAGTTGAAAGCTGTTATATTATTTATTTATTTTTAAAGGTTAATAATATAAACATTTCATTTAACAATGTATCTTAACTTTAAAAAAATAAAAGAAGAATTGCTTTTCAACTTAATCCGTCATGTATACTTTCAGCTACTGTTCTTGTTAGTCAGTTTTATCATAATGCACCATGGCTCATATAATAATTATACTAAGGAGATGAAACGTTCTGTCTCTGAGATGCAAAACAAAGTGAAATAATATGATGAAATATTTTAGTCAATATTAGAAATCAACTCACTGAATTATAAACACAACATAAATGTCTCAGATGTTAGAGAGCAGTCCTTACCCTGATCTTTTGATTATTATTACATTTTGATTATTAATTTATTATTTAAATTGACGATAAGTTGGGCCTGGGTTCAAATCCAGGAAACAATTGTCAGGAGCATTTTTGTTTGGTGAACTTTGCATTTGATTCACAATTCCTTCATGGAATTTCTCCAGGTTTATTCGGCTTTCTTTTACAATAATAATAATAATAATAATAATAATAAAACATGTTTTAGGTTAATTTGAGACTAAATTAACTTTAACAATTAAGGGTTGGTTTTATATGTGTTCGCCCTGTGACAAAGTGGTGTTTATATCATTTTCTGTTTCATGTAAAAATACTTTTGGTTTTTGTTAGAGACAAACTGTGAACATTTTTAAAATAAATAAAATGGAATTTTATGGAATATGTCACTCCCTTCTCTTAATTTCCAATAATTACCACCATCAATGGTTGATTTTGCATATTGTTGAATTTCAGATTTACGATGCAGAGGGGACATTACTGCACTTTATCGACGGTAACGACCCGAGCAAGTCCAGCTGGATGCGATATATACGCTGTGCCAGACACTGTGGGGAGCAGAACATGATGGTTGTACAGTACAGGTAGGATTACTCACTCCTTTTCCACACTAACATGTACAGATGAATATATTACATTATTGGATAGAATATATAACACATTTCCTAGCCCATTACCTTGTACACTCTGGCAAGGGTGACAATAAGAAAGGCAACTCACACCTTTGTTGATTTGATTTGTTTATTTTGGTCATGTAAATGACCACTTCAAGACTGTTTAAAATGAAATAAAAATTATTTCATTATTATTTGCCTTGTTTTGGAGAAGTTTTACTCTGAGGGGAGGGGCCTAATGTTGCTACAATGCAGTTTCATGACATGGGTAAACTGAAGCCTGCACTTCTCTGGCAACTTTCTAGTCCATTTGCACTGTGGTTCATGCTCTCTATCAGCTATTGGCTGTCCCAAAAGGCGCTAGAAGTCGCTAAATGACGTCATCACCTCATTTGATTAATTGTGCATTTGCATGTAATTGTAATGGACACTGCAGGAGCAGAATAAACTCATGGGCGAGCCGAAATGATAGTTAAAAAACATCGTAAATATGTTTAGAACTACAAATGAACTTTCTTCTGTTGATTCTTGTTTTTATTTTCTTTATTTTGTCATTGAAAGAGGCCATTACGTCTCAAAAAAACTTCACTAATCAATCAATCTTTATTTGTATAGCGCCAATTCATAACAAATAATCAATTTTGTCCTTATTCGTTAAATGTTAGAATATCAAATTTAATTAAAAGACTGAATTGCTTGCTAAAACATCCAACCCTCTTCCTGTATTCAGGCTTGGGAAGGCAAAGTGACCCAAAAGAGACACTCTGGCAGAGTTCCTTAAGTTTTTGTTTTTAAGTTGTTTTTATGTATTTATTTATTTTTTGGGGGGGTGTTGTTTTTTGTTTAATTTTCTTAATTTTAGTTTATTTTCTAACCTTATGCTTCACGAAGGTGTCTCCTCTGCTCCCTTGAGTGCTTTGGAATGGGGGAGGGGCTTACCGTAGCACCCGCTGCTTGTTGCAGTAACTGCAGAGCAATACGTGCTTTCATGTCAGTCTAAAAAACATCAGGAAAGTCTGAAATAACACTGGGAAAAGTAGCTAGATTTGTACCTAGTAGCTTTTGACAAAAACTGTGTGTGTAACTCCGCCCCTCCTCCCTTTGTTCAGCGCAGACAGAACGACACACAGATATTGACCAATCGAATGCGGCTTGAAGAGACAAAAAAACCAAAGCGGCCCCCTTCATTCACGTCAAAGAGCCTGCTCTTCGTTTACGACTGGCACATCACTATCATCCTAATAATTTCTCTGCGTGTGATATACGTACGTGGTGTGACGTGTGAGCGTGTGAACATGTTGAAATGCGTGTCTCACGCCCAATGTGTGAGACTTGATAGCTATGGATGCACATATTTTGTTTGTTGGTAATACATTAAACACATTTTTTGTTATGCACATTTCCACTTCAAGTACCCTTTATGTAAAAACAAGTAAGCACAACTCCTGAGTAACAAATGAGTATAGGAATGTTTTCAACATATTTATTCATGAACCCACATTATATCATTTTATTTACATTTGTAGGCTAAGCTCATGATTTGCCAAATAACTTTCTGCAAACTGTTAGCGATTGTTAGCAACTGTTAGCGCCTGTTAGCGACTGTTAGCAGCCTCAGTTCTAAGGTCTAAGGTAAAAAGTTCCTCTTA
Organism: Gouania willdenowi; assembly: GCF_900634775.1. NCBI lineage: Eukaryota > Metazoa > Chordata > Actinopteri > Blenniiformes > Gobiesocidae > Gouania > Gouania willdenowi. The sequence continues at coordinate 42,310,066 of NC_041052.1, forward strand.
TAGGGTCTGTTCTTTCTTTTCTAACATTCCCACGTTCTCAAACACATGTCAGACTATAACTCCGTAGTTACTGTTGTATTTGGAACACATTCCAAAACATGTTGGACCCAGTGCAAAATAAATAACCTCACAGAAGTAAAACAGATTGCATCACACTTTACTCAGTGGACTTGATTGTTATTAAAGAGGTCCTTAAAATCCAATACAGTTATTACTAGCTTTGTTATGACGGACACAAATGTATTCCCAGGGGTGTCAAACTCATTTTTAATTCAGGGGCCAAATACAGAGCAGTTTGATCTCAAGTGGGCCACAGATTTTATGCAAGAAAATGAGCGCAACATTATTGTCCTAGTTCTTTTACGTATACATAAAATACAAAAAAACATACAATATCCAGGCAATAAGTGACAGATATCAGCCCCAACAGGATCTACACTTTACATTTTCTTGATTTTGTCACCAATTACTATTTAATTAGGAGAAATATCATGTAATAATTTGAGGAAAATTTAGGAATTTTGAGTTTTTTCAACAATTTAACATTAAAAATGACAGTAATCATGCAATATAAGCACCAGGAGTTTTGAATTTAATTTACACAATGATTCATGTTTTCTCTGCAATTTCTACTTTCTCCTGTGGGACAAATTCGATGCTCCAAAGGGCCAGAATTGGCCCCCAGGCCATGAGTTTGACACATGTGCTTTATGTCATCCATTGCATTGATCAGACTTTGGATAGCATATGCAGACACAGCAAAAAAATAAATAAATCTCACTCTAATGCCTTTTTGGTGATGGATTCCACAGCAACACCAAGGAAGTGCTTCTTTGATCTCATAATGTAAAAAAATAACTAAATGATTCCTCTGAAAAGCAACAAGCATCACCCTGGTCAGTTTGATAAAGTATAATTCACATTTTCTCATCCTATTGCACTTAAAAGTAAAGATCTATAGTAATTTCAATAATTTTATGGTAACAATAATTCCTTAATAATTCCATAATGTGTAATCTAGTTCTCTGTTGTCATTATAGATTGAAAAAACCCACTACTACTACCGCATTTGAACAGACATTGATTGCTATTGTCGGCCAACAGTCATAAAACTGTACAACTTTTGGAGTTTGGAGAGTTTTTGATCTGCTCTCGTATCCACATTTGTATTTGCTCCTCATGTTTTTTCTGCATCTCCTCCATTTGGTTTTGTGATGGAAAATAAGCTCTCAGCTGTTCCATCTCTTGTTCCTGTCTTTTCATCAGACTGTCATAGTCTTTCTTGTTGGCCGGCTTGGTATTAAGGCTTTTGATAATCAGCTGTTGTTGTTCTTTAAAACCCTCGATCTCCTGTTCATGCTTGTCCTTCAACGCTTCAAAGTTCTCCATGTATTGTCGTTTAAAATCGTTAGACTCCTCGGCCTGCTGTCTTGCTTCTTCTATTACTTTCAAGTTCATGTATTTTTTCATACTTTGCGTGTCTTGTTGCAGTTTCGTCCACTGTCTTTCCTGTTGTTTTCTTGTCATTTGGTCTTCCTGTATTTTTTGGGCTTCGTGTTTGTTTCTGCTTTGCTCGAACTCTTCCCTGAGCTTTTTCAGTGTTTGTCGCTCTTCTTCTTGCTTCTGTTGGTATCTTCCATCTTGACTTTCCCACAAGTGTTTTTGAGTTTTCACCATAGGTGTGGATATTTGTAACTCTTCATTGGTCAACTTCATATTCCTCTTTGCATTAAAGCCCTTTTCAGATTGAGTCCTTTTTAGCTCTTTTGTCTGCTCGTGTTCCTCTTCCTGTTTCCTCTGTTGGTATGCTCCATCTTGACTTTCCCACAAGTCTGTGAGTGTTCTCACCCTAGGTGTGGGTATTTGTAACTCTTCATTGGTCAACTTCATATTCCTCTTTGCATTAAAGCCCTTTTCAGATTGAGTCCTTTTTAGCTCTTTTGTCTGCTCGTGTTCCTCTTCCTGTTTCCTCTGTTGGTATGCTCCATCTTGACTTTCCCACAAGTCTGTGAGCGTTCTCACCCTAGGTGTGGTTATTTGTAACTCTCCATTGGTCAACTTCAAATATCTATTTGCATTAATTTTCTTTTCGGATTGAGTCTTTTTTAGCTCGAGTTTCGTCTGTCGCTCGAATTCCTCTTCCTGTTTCCTCTGTTCTTTGACTCTTCTTTCTTGAATTTCGTTCTTTTCTTCCTTCTGGAGAATGAGTTCTTTCTCCAGAAGTGATTTCTCTCTTTCTCTTTGTTTGTTTTCAACTTCTTTCTTCAACTCTTCCATTTCCTCCAAATACTTGTTTTTTTGCTCTCTCAAAATTCTCTCCATCTCCTCTTCTTTTTCTTTCATTATCCGCAGCATTTCTTTGTCTATCGCTGCTTGTGCCTCCTGAAAGATTGCTGAGGTGTAGTAGCTTCCAGAATTTTTCTGTACCAGTCTTTCTACCTTCTCTATCAGCTGACTGACTTGTGTGTGATTGCTCCTGTCTTTGTTATTGACCACATGGTATCTACTACCACAATCATCTACTAGTCTCTTGAGGAAGCCCTCGCTGTTTTTCTGCATATAGTTTTCAATGCTTTCATTTTCGAGATCATCCCCCCGGGTGAATATGATTATGACATAGTCCTCAGACTTGTGGCCAAAGAATTCCTTGATCAGCCCAACTGTGTCTTGTTCCTCTCGTGTCATGCGACCGATTTGTACGACGAGTAAGAACACATGGGGTCCAGGGGCCAACAGGCTAATACATTTTAACAACTCCTGCTTCACTTCTTCGTTGGACAGAGATGTATCGAACAAGCCTGGGGTGTCTACCACGGTGACAGGACGCCCGTCCACCGCTCCTTTTTCTTTCTTACAACACTTAGTCACTGATGTTTCAGAGAGACTCGAATAAAAACAGTCTTTCCCCAGAATAGTGTTTGCTGTGGCACTCTTTCCACTGCCAGTCTTGCCAATTAGAACCATCCTAAGAGGGTTCATATTTTGAGTTGTGTAACTTCCACCTGACTGGTAAATGCTCAGTTTCCGAGGTTTTGTGATCATTTCCTTTGTAAAGCCTCCAGGTTTTGTAGCTATCATCTTGTCCACAGTTTCTAATAACTGAGGGATTTGCTCTCTGTTTTTAATATTAATAACCACATATCGCCCTCCAAAGTTCTGGCAGAGTTCTTGGATCTGCTGATTAGTTTTTACAAAGTTGACAACATCATGGTTTGTCGGATCGCATTCCACTGTAAAAGATATAATGCTGAAGTCATTGACGCAAGATGTTAATATGTTTTGAAGGGTCATCATGTCCTCCTTATCTTCGTCAGTGGGAGGGTCTAAAGGAAGAACGTGGATGAAGCCATGGACGCCCTCTGGATCAAACAGAGAAATACAACTGAGCATGTCCTGCCTGCACATGTTCTGTGATTTTCCACGCATAGAGGGCAGCTCTGCTAGGGTCACCCTCCGTCCACAGACCTCTGCCTCATGTTTAGAACCCTGTGATTGTTTGGAATTCACTTTGCCTAAAATGGCTTGAGCTGTTGACTTTTTTCCAACTACAAAATGACCACACAGCACCAGGTTTAGATGTGGTTTAGTTGTTGCACATTCCTGCTTTTTCTTTGGTTCCGCTGTCTTTGGGGTATTTAGACATTGTCCAGTGTTAACGCTCACTATTTGATCAATCTTTTCCATTAATTCTTCAACTTCAGAACCAAGCACCTCTGTTTTATTCAGGTTGATCCTGTGCTGTCTCTGTCCACAATCTTGAATGAGTCTATTTACAACTGGATTTGGACTCTCACTATTCTGTGTCATGATTACCAATGAATGGTTAAATGCATCCGAACTGAAAAAGCTTAAAATGAACACTAGTCTTTGTCGATCGTCCTCAGTGAAGTCCAAAGAATTCACAATGAGCAGCAGAACGTTCGGTCCAGATGGATGTTGAGCGAAACACTTTTTCACTTCCTGTTTCACTCTGACCAAGGGTGAACTTAGCACATTTGGACAGTTCACCACTTTCACTGGTATTTTTCTCCAAATTCCATGAGCAATCAATCTTTCATCCGTGTTTTTTAAGAGAAACGTCTTCTGACTAGTGATGAGATCGCTTAGTTTGGTCTTTGCATTTGGACTCCTTCCAATGATTACAATCCTGAATTCAGCATCTGAAAAACAACACAAACAGAATCAAAAAGGATTTGAAACTTTAAAACTCTGATACATACTGTAACATGCATTAGTTGCATTGTTTTGATTTTATTTTCAATGATACCACTAGAACCTGCATAGAATCTTATTATATTTCACAAATGACTAATAGTAAGTAAGTACATTTTATTTATGAAGCACTTTTCCCAGGTAAAAAAAAAAAAACACAAAATGCTGTACAAACATTTCAGTATCATCCCGTTAAAAGAAACATGGAAAGACAGTCACATATAACATGGGACAAAAACGAGAGAAACTGTGGGTCGCCATTTTATTTATTTTTATTTTTATTTATTTATTCAGTTTATTTCCGACATGGTTACATTCACTTTTTTTTTTTTTTTTTTTTTTTTTTTCTTTTTTGTACATGCCGAAAAAGGAGACGAGAGAAGCAGTTTGCTTATCCGGGTCCCGTCCCCTGTTTTACCATCGCAAATTTACATGGGTTTACATGTCTCTCTGGTCAAACATTCTTGATTTCTTCTGAACGTCCATCTGTAGTCAGTGTCCTCCTCTCTATCTTTGTTTGTGTTGGCCTTGTTCCCTGCCAGACGTTGTTAGCATTCCTCCAGTTCAAGAATAGTTCCTCTTTCGAAGGTGTTTGGAAGGTTTTTCCCTTTTCATCCACAATGTCACCTTGTTTTGTCTCTACATCAAGGGTAATCCAGCTGTTGTTAGTTCTATTGGCAGTGTTGTATTTTCCACTGTCTGATGATGGGATCAGATCCAACTTGTATAAACACATCACCACATCCCAGTTCACAAGCAAAGTAGTATTTTAATGTAATATATCTTAGTTCATAAGCGTGTTTCTAACTGCTGTTGTTAGTTTTATTGGCAGTGTTGTATTTTCCACTGTTAGATTTAACTTGTATAAACACATTATTATATCTTAGTTCATAAGCAAGGTAGTAATTTCATTGTATATAAAAAAAACGTGTTTCTAACTGCACATATGACAATAAACACTTTGAATTTAAATTTAATGTAATCCTTAATCACCCCACCACCTAGCAATTGAAATGAATAAATGACAGACATTTTTTACTCTTGGTTTCCACATTTAATTCGGTCTCCGTAAAATAATCACAGTCTGAGTTTTGTTTCCAGTGTTTATATAGATCTGGGTCCATATCCATGATTACCATCAGTAGTGTTGTTGTTTAGGTGGATCCTTCGTATTTTCCCAAGTTGTGGCATGGGACGCACCCCTTATTTAAATGAAAAATGGGAGAACAACAGGGGGAGAGGTGAGGGGAAAAATCAGGTTTTAAACTAACTTCCCTATTGGGGAGGAAAGTATAAAACTAGGAAAAACAGTCACGCAGTCACAAACAGGGATTAGAAAAGAAGGGATTGCCAGGCGCTGGGGGGCGCGCGCGTGCAGCCTCTCTAGACGCTTCACATGCTCCTTTGTAGCTTGCTGGGGGGAGTATCGACTTAGGGTCAGTGGAGGCATTGAAAGATAAACCCTTTGCTTTCCCTCTGATACAGTCAGATGATTTGTAACGACCTTGGTAGATCTGGTACAGAGAACAAAAGTTCAGGTGGGGATGGGGGAAGAGGAGGGGGAGATGGAGGGTGATAAGCCGTTGTCCTTTGGGGGAGGCCAATGGTGATAAGGATTTGTTTTCAATTCAGGCTAGCACAATTTCAGTAACAATGAGTCTTTGGTTTCCAGTAGTAAAATTCATTAATGTGGCCTCAAACTGTAAGCTGACCATTCAGCCTCTCCAAGTTGGTTTCAATCCCACGTAAACGCTCCAAAGTAGCCTCCTGCTTACTTTTGAGTTTGTTCATCACATTAGTCTGAGTGTTGAGTGCTCTGCCCCACTGGCAGGCTTCCCAAAACAGCTGCCAATATAATACAGACTTTGTGGTAGATCAGAAAGCTGTAGAGTTTTTTTTTGTTTGTCAACATTGGTTTCTGTTTGTTTTTAATCCCAAAACAACTTTTTTACTGTTGAAAACAAATTTATTTGGGTTCAAAGTAGTGTTGATTGATCCTAGTCCAGGTCTTGACATTTTAGTCAAAGGCTGTGTTTGAAATTGCATCCTAACGTACTACTCATGCTAACGTACTACTCATGCAAACGTACTACTCATACTAACGTACTGCTCATGCTAACGTACTACTCATGCTATCGTACTACTCATGCTAACGTACTACTCATACTAACGTACTACTCACACTAACGTACTACTCATACTAACGTACTACTCATACTAACGTACTACTCATATTAACGTACTACTCATACTAACGTACTACTCATGCTAACGTACTACTCACACTAACGTACTACTCACGCTAACGTACTACTCATACTAACGTATTACTCATACTAACGTACTACTCATGCTAACGTACTACTCACACTAACGTACTACTCACACTAACGTACTACTCATACTAACGTACTACTCATGCTAACGTACGACTCATGCTAACGTACTACTCATACTAACGTACTACTCATACTAACGTACTACTCACACTAACGTACTACTCACACTAACGTACTACTCACACTAACGTACTACTCACACTAACGTACTACTCATACTAACGTACTACTCAGACTAACGTACTACTCACGCTAACGTACTACTCACACTAACGTACTACTCATACTAACGTACTACTCATGCTAACGTACTACTCATACTAACGTACTACTCATGCTAACGTACTACTCATGCTAACGTACTACTCATACTAACGTACTACTCATGCTAACGTACTACTCACACTAACGTACTACTCATACTAACGTACTACTCATACTAACGTACTACTCATTCTACCGTACTAATACTAAGTGTGATGTCGAAATTAGTATGTAGTGCGTTCATATCAGATAGTATGAAAAAATTGAGAGGGTGAAAAATACCAGGATATATACTAATCAAATCAAATCAAATTTATTCTTCCATGTGATCCTGTTTACAATTTCTGCATTGTAATTGATAGTCAGTACTTTTCACATGTCAGAATAGGAGCATGTTGCAGACCGAGTTTTATTATACACGCCCCTTTTTGTTCAGTAAAAGAATGTCCAAGTAGATGGTTGCCAATCAATTCTGAGAGATTTTTTTTTACATTATAACAGGCACAACATTACCAAATCAATTGTTTGTTACAAAAAAAAACAAAAAAAGAAAGAAAAAAAACAGAAAAACAATTTTGTTTGTTACAGATGTCAATAGTTTAATGTATATTTGATATACAGATGACTTTATTTATACTATATGGGGACATTTTTTACGTGTGCACAGTGTGCACACTAGTCATACTCAACCGTCCCATGATGCATTGGGAGCTGAATGTAAAATGGTCCTGGGACCGGCTTCAAGATAAAAATCAAACATTCCCTTTTCAAAATAAAAGCATCTCTTGTCCTCAATTAGTTTTTTTGTTTTAACTCTTTTGTAAATAGGGCTCTTATTTTGAAGTTTTTTTTGTCTGCACATGCTGTCAAAGGTCAACACTACAAAAAGTGCAATCATTATGAGACAGCAATGCATGTTTTGTTATTGCAATAAAATAAATTGATTTATTTTATTGCTTAATTGTGACCATCACCAGCCCTCCCTAAGGAAGGGTAAGAAATCTTTTATCATAGGGAGGATATAAAAAGGGAGAGCAGTGTTACACCTGGGTGGAGGGGGAGGGAGCAGGGAGGAAAGACTCAAGGTAGGAAATAGAAAGCTTGGGATAGAATAGATTGTTTTACAGTGAGGGTGAGATGTGAGGTTGTAGAACATATTGTGCTTACTATGTTGTGTAATCAAGCCAGTATAGTGACAAGTGTGAAGCTTAGCTATAAAGTTGGTGGCTGTGGACAAGGGGAATGAGTGAGTGGTAATACCTAAAGGTATTTGGGATTAACGTGTCTAAGGTTAAGCTCAGTATGAGTTTTATCCCACATCCCAAGGCGTGCCAGTGCATCGTAGACCAGTATATGTGCAAAAACCGCTACCGCAGATGCAGCCAGGCCCCAGGCCACCCCCCAACGGCCGAGCAGCCACCCAGATGCCCCTGAGATCCCAGGCCGAGAGGCAGCCACCGCCCCCCACACACACATCCGAGGAAGCCCCAAGTATCCGAGCACCCAGCGCATCCCGCCACCGACCTCAACCCCCAACCCCAAGGCCCACTGCCAGCATCCCGCCCCCCCCACCCACCCACACCCAAGCACCCAACCCCCCGAGGGGAGGGACCAGAGAGCCCCCCACCCGAGATCCCCGCAGAGGAGCCAAGGCTCACGCCCAGCAGACGGCCAGAGCCGCAACAAATGGGCAGCCGGCGGGCGCCTGCCGGTAGGCCCAGAGCCAGCAGGGACCAGACCCCAGGCCAGAAAGACCCGGAACGGAAGCAGCACAGAGAGCAGTGCCCCCAGGGACGACAACCATGCTCATAGTCGCCGAGGGCACCAAGGGGATGCTGCAAGTCGCCCCGCCGGCCCCCAGGCGCACCGACCAAGCACCCCAGAGCGCGCCAGATTGCCTTTCCTTGATGCCGCCCGCACGCTGAGCCCAAGACAGCCCTTCCACCCCCCCACCAAATTATTTTGAAGTTATCAGGAAGTGTAGTCAGTAGACCAATGGAGAGTTTCTGAAAATGTGTGAATGAAATGTGTCTACGTGACTTTTATGGATCAAATGAGCACATGCTGATATTCTACTTGGTCACTTTCTCACTTCAAATGTTTTCAGAACTTTCAAAGTAAAGGTAGAGAATCAACAGAGATATTTAGCCTCAGTGTGAACAAGGTTTTTAATGCTGTAGATTCCAAATGCATCTTGGGTAATGATCATCATCCTAACCATACTATAGTAAATAGCAGACAGTATATACTCATTAAGTTTGGAGTGGATAGTACAAAGTACTATTTGGTGAATAGTACTTTGGTGCATTTCATTGTGTCATTTTGGTAGTTTCCTATGTCACTGTTGGCCCCGCCCCCTCCTACAAAAGCTTGTAAACGAATTATAGCTCCCTGAGTTTCAGTCTGACAGTTTGATGAAGAACCAGATAAACAACTTTGCTAAGCTGCAGTGAGTTTGTCATTTAGGTTTTTTTTTTTTTTTATCCTCCTCTCCCTCATGAAGCAGGGCAATAGGAGATATTATTATTAACTGGTGTATCAATGTGTCAAATATATATAAATATTCTGATCTCAGGCCTGTGAGCTGCGGAGTGCCTCAGGGCAGCTGTCTTGGTCCATTGCTGTATACCATTTACACAAATGACTTACCTACTGTACTCAAGGCAGCAAGAATATCCATGTATGCAGATGACTCTACGGTGTACTATACATGTTCATCAGATACAACAGCTGATGAACTCAGGGCAAATTTAGACAAAGAGTTAATGGCAGTTGTCCAGTGGATCATTTCAAACCAATTATTTCTAAATGTAAAGAAAACAAAAATAATTATTTTGGCTCAAAATCCCAAATAAAAACAAATTCAGTGTTAAACCTGACTGTCGGTGCTACTCTGGGGGAGCAGGTCGAAGAGGGAAAACCTTTAGGCATCGCTTTAGATAACACACTAACCTGGAAGAAACTTGTGGACATTATTGTGAAAATGGGAAATGGTTTCTTCATTATAAGAAGATGTACAGGACTACTGCACATGACAAAAAGACAAAGTCATTGTTTAACATGGAAGGCAACGACACAAATAACCCAAGCTCTGGTTCTGTCATATCTTGACTCTTTCTTAGTAATGTGGTCAGATGCTGCAGCTGTAATGTTAAAAGTGTTACAGACCGTATGAAACCCAGCAGCTCGACTGGTGTTACGCTGCCATTATAGAACAACATCAAAGTCATGCTGAATCACCTTAAACGGTTGTCTACAAATTCACTTTTCTCAAACTTTCATCAGGGCGGAGCCAGCAAAAAGAAAGGCAGAGAAGATGTTTGTCTGAGGAACGGAGCAACTTCATGCAGTGACAGCTCAGCAGCGACACAGCAATCACACACACTGTCGTCACGGCAACAGGCACGCGCGCACACACTCGCAACCCAGCGCTCCATCAGGCAGCACACACACAAACATCCATCCATCCATTTTCAGAGCCGCTTTGTCAGCACACACACAAACACACGCACACATTTCCACACTCCCGTCCGTATTACTCCCACATCATTCATGTATTTTACTTTCTTCCTCATACTGTTCACATGGTCACATGGGACTATATACTTTGTGTCACTGTTGTATTAGGATTTTTCAGTGATTGATTGCTACTTTCTTGGGAGAGCCAAGATGTGCATGTAGCTGAGGGGTGGGGCAGGGGGCGGGGGTGTTGAGTGTTTACAACAGTGACATAACCAAAAGGGAACTTTAGGGGGGAGCAAAGTACAAGTTACTTAGTTCTGCTTTAAGTGGTTGTCAGTAAAAGACAGATTATTCATTATCGTCTGTCTATAAAAATATAACAGCATCAAAGCGGCCTGAAATTCTTATTCTTATTTATCAATGATAACACAGCTGTCCTACTCAACACGCCACAGCAAGGAAATGAGTTTTACCAAAAGTAAAATCAAACAGTGCAAAGGTAATGTTTATGTACAGAGCAATAATGCATGGAACATGCAACCAGATCATCCAACTCTGGTAGTAAACACAAACACATTTAAATCAGTATTGAAACAATTTCTATTAAGTAAAACTTAAGATACATTAACTATGGCTTGAGATTTGACACATAATTGTTGTATTATGCCAAGAATGTGTTGACGATATATTGTGATACAATGATATATTGTATACATTGTTATGTGTCTTCTTGTATCGTAATGTAGGAAAAATAGCGACAGCCCTGCTGTGCTAATGGGGATCCCCTAAATAAATAAATAGATAAATAAATAAATAGAACACAAGTGGAAATAGATTTCAATCATGACCTTAGCATTTATTAATAACTATGCATCGTCGATGCAGCAACACCAGAGATTTACTGTAACACCATATATGCAACATTCCCAGTATATTCTGTTAAACTCCATTACTTATGGAAAGAAAGAAAAAACAAGATAGTGAGCATTTAGTGTGATTAAAAATAGTCACTCACTAGTCACTATTGCAACTAACAGACCAAAATGTTTTATAGAACCAGTACTATTTTCTCAGTCCTTCATTTGACTTCATAGTCAACTAACGGCCTGGGGGCCACATGCGGCCCCTTGTATGTGTGTATGTGGCCCCTAAAGTAAACGCATAGAAATTGTAATTGGCAGAAATTCTATAAAAAACTGTTCTTTACTGTTCAATTATTCTGTACAGTTCCATTGCTTACACATTATTATTACTTTTCCCACCATTTGTCAGTTCTTTTGAGGATTATTTTACCAAAAAAAGTTAAATCTAGGGGAATAGTGACAGACACATCATAAATATTAATAAAAAAAAAAAAAAAAAAAAAAAAAAAAAATTAATACAAATATATTCATTAATTAGGGAGCCTATCAAGGTAACCAAGAGATGAGAAACTAATTCGATGATAGATTATATGCATTAGTGTATTTTATTGCTGATTTAAGACATGAATCCATACTAGTACCTGTTTGATGTATTAAATAATGATGAACCAATCAAACAGACACAAGTTTCTTTACCTTTTCTTCAGTTTACACTTAGTGGTAAATACAGTAACTTAGTATTTTAATGACTTACCCGCCATGACTTTGTCTTGATGAAGACGACTCAGTAGTTTTCTGTAGAGATTATAAAATAAAACCTCACATATCAACAAGAAGCAACACATTGTTAATTCTAATTGTTTGTTTGCATGTATTCATTTCACACTCACCAACAAACTATCTCTGAATGTCAGCGCTGTAGATTGGTCTGAAGAATCATTTAAAATAACTCATATGGATAAACACTGTAGGTCACAAAGTCCACGGTGTGCCTTTAAGAAAAAAAAACACATGACCATCTGTGTGGACAAATTATTAATAGTTTACACAGAAATATGTTATTTTACACAATGCAATAAGCCAACATTTAAACTCTGGGAATTTACTGTCCTTTACCAGCTAATAGAAATAATAATCTCATACTGTCTTCTTTAGGATTACTTGTTTGCAGAGTTACTTTTTATTAACAGAGGGCAGAAACTCACTGGTTTCATGCATATTTAATGTCATACCAGTGTAACCGGTCGAGACGTTGTGTTTAAAGATGTTTTATTCTGACAGCAGCAGGAACACACACACACAAATCCTCCAGTCAGTTTTTCCCATAAACATGCCCCTATACAAAACAAATGACACAAACGTGTTACAATACATCGGAAGCATTTTAGAACAGGTTTAATTCAGCCAACTCACTTGGAAACATCACTAATTAAGATATTTTTATCTGGACAACAAAGCCGCTAACCTCTCACATGGAGATCATTAACAAAAGGGAAGAGGTAAGGTCGTGGGAAAACAAGGCATGGGCGGAAGTGTCACATTAAAAACTGAACGTGGGGATACACACATACTGTAAATGAAGGTTCCACAAACTGATTTGGAGGCCCCACTTTTCAGGTATGAACTAATAAAATGAAATAAACTTAAGATGACACATTTTGTGTAATTAAAACAAAATATTTTACATGCATACATAATTGACACTGTTACACCAGTTTGATATATGTATGTATAATTTCACTTGATACTGGTCAGTTAGTTATCACTGGTATAAGGAGTAAAAATAAATAAATAGATAAATATTTCTGCTTAGAATGCACAATGTCCTTAAAGTTCATTTGTTAGGTTTAGAATATTAGCTGTTTTTTAATAACTGTTGTTATTGAGGGTCTCAAATGAAGATGTTCTCTTCTACCACGGCATTATTAAATTATGTTTTTTCATTACTGCAAAGGTTTGATACAGTTGCACAGCCAGAACATTAGGTATTAGAAAAATAAATACATATGTAGAATAATTTTGCTTTAAATCATTGCAACTGTTCTGTTTTGTTGTTGTAATAAATAGCTTTATAGCACTTAGACAAAAAGTGAAATGCAATTTAGCAACATTACTCAATAATCTTTTTTAAAAATGAGATTAAATTATTATTGTGCAACCATGAGCTAGATTAGGGATGTAAAGGCTGGATTAGATCACACTGAGTTGATGAAATAGTGCCAGTAGCTCATTAACATAAAATAATGCCACTGTTTGCTCCAAACAGCTCATGAACGATTTAAATCAGAGCTAAATTATACTTTCTTTGTTTTTTGGCATGTGTTTGATGATTTGATGAGTAATACTTTTTCAACAGACTCATTTTGGAGAAAAAAACTCAAAAACTGTGAATGTGGCTGTAAAGTTGTAATGTAGACCAGTGTTTCTCAAATGGGGGTTTGCATACCCCTAGGGGTACGCAATGGCACTGCAGGGGGCACAAGTGAGAGAGAGAGAGAGAAAGTGGAAAATTAACAAATAAAGAGTCAGTGTTGGTTCCACCCCAGGCATGAGATGATCAAAAATGATACGAACTATAGAAATTAATCTATTTAGGAGCCACTAAATCAGTGTTTTTCAACCTTGGGGTCGAGACAGGACGTGGTAGCCTGAAATTTCTCAAAAATGAAAAGATTTTTGAAATTATTATATAACTATAATTATTCTTATTTTTAAAATCAAATACATTTTCTAGTTCAACTAAAATGCAGTAAAAAAACAAACTATCTGAGCTCAAAGATGATCCAAAACAAATTCTAGGGTCGACAGAAATTCTTGATATCACTGCATTAGATACTGTTTATTTCACTTATTTACAAAATGAGAATCTTTCAAATGTGTTTTTATCACTCATTCATTCTATTATTATGATCTATAGATGTTTTTAAATAGTTTTCAAAGCAAAATGTTGTAGTCGGACAAAGAGGGGACCTGGATTCAGAAATAAGAGAAAGGGGGACTAGAGCCTAAAAAGGTGGAGAACCACTGCTGTACACCAACACAATATTACATTATTACTATTTAATCATCACCACCACCATATTAACCAACCTTGACTATTGTCCCACTGTATGGTCTAATACCACCGCTGACAAAATCAGAAAATGACCAGTTATACAATATTGAGCAGCTTCATTATGACGATTACACCAGCACTGAATTAATGCATCAGGAACTAAACTGGTTATTGGTACAGGATATACTTCAATATTCATTATTATTTTTGTTCAGAAATGTTTTTGGTCAATAAACCAAAATATAATGTTCAGCTTTAACATACATAATTATGCAACCAGACACGTACAGTATATTACCTAAAGTAGCGACAAATCACATGAAAAGAACATCTGCGAACAGGGGAATGTATGAATAGAATCTACTTCCCAAGCAAATATTTCTGATGGAAAACCATTTTAGATTCAAAATTATTCTGAAAAAAATTATTCTGTTGAATAAATCACTCCATAAAAACGTTTAGACATTAATTTAAAGCTGTTCCAGAGTAAGTCTGTACCTTTGTGATTTAGTTATGTTTTTATTGTGATTTAGTTATGTTTTTATAATGCCTAAGATAGGAATTTGTTTAGATTTTGTATTTTTCTACAAACCCCAGTAGAATAGCAGCAGCTTTCACTGTCTGTGGATAATGGAAATCCTAATAAATAAACATAGATCATAAACAATGTTGCAGTGAATTCAGACCCTTATTAAGCAGTGATTTTAGTTATTATCTAACCGTACTATCAGTATCTCACATATATTAGTATCTCTAGTTCTCCCTAAAGCAAAGTTTTAACAGTAATTCTTTTTTTCATGCTAAACTCTTTTTATTTTGTGTTATTGAATTAGCAAATACTCACGAGATTATTCTGATCCTCTGTGCTTCAGAATGAAGGTGTTAATGAAACGAATGAACACAGACACATGATGCTTGGTGCTGGAATGATGACAATGTCAACAATGACAGTGACTCATGGCGTTTTCAAGAATTGGCTCACACCTTTATCAGCAATGGTGTTTTTCTAGTAAACCAACAATCAAAGCCAGGAAGTCTTTATTTTTTTCAATCCGTTTCTTGATAAACACCTTCACAGTTCATTTGAAACGCAGATAAAACAATAGTGGAACATAGTGCACTCCCTTATTACTGAATACCACAGTTACATACCAGTTATGTTTACAATCTCTTTTATTTTGGAAAAATACATCTACCAAACATTAGTTGATTGAACATATATCAGCAATACAACATATTGATCAGCCTGAAACTGTGAAATACAACTTTAATGAGAGGATGTTTGGATTAATGTGTGAGAATCTGAGTAAAAATGATTCTCTATGAAAAGTCTTTTTCTATATTTTGTTTTCATGTTTTTCAAAGCTGAAAATCTACTTTCACAGCAGTACGTGGTGGAGTCAGTGCCCAATCCTTTACGGTCCTGATCTTTTCATACCCTTTAAATGCATGTGCGTAGACGACGTCACTTCCTTCACTCGCAGTCTTTACGACAGAGCTGCTGGAACGTGATATTTGAATGTAAACCAACCAAACAACGTATGTTGAATATTTTAATAGTACACATGTAAATAATTGACTGTTTTGTGGGTTTTTTAATTGTTAATTTGGAGAGAAAAAAAAAACACAAAAATGTAAAAACCACTGCAAGACAATAAATAAAAAAAATGGATCAAAACACAATACACAACACTGATAATCAAAGAACAAACAGAAAATGAAACAAAAATCACCAATTTTAATCATGATCATGATGTTTGTTGCCATGATTAAATAAACCTGATAGTCGGCAATATTTACATTTGTGATCCTGGATCTGCACTCTGTAATAGTGTATTCATTCAGTTCACCTTTAGTACATTTTACATTCTTGGGTTAACTTTTTAAAAAAAGCTTCATTTTGCAGTGTAAACTGTACACATATTGTTTAAAAGTAGTGCAATAAAATAGTTTTTCTTTACCAAATATAAGTAATTGTGATTATTATCGTGATTACAATATTGATCAAAATAATCATGATTATCATTTTGGCCATAATTGTGCAGAAAACCTAAATAAATCAGAATTCAGTCAAAACATACATTTTTAATTCTTTTTAAATATCAAGTTTCAACCTTTTAAATAGTACACAAACTGCCGTAAATATAGATGTAGATGCGTTTCACGCATACGCTGACAGGATCTGTACAGATTAGGCCAGTGAAAGGATTGGGCACTGACAGGTAGCAAAGAGCATCAAGCACGTTTAGCTAGCACAAAGCTATGTAGCTCTGGTCATATTTATATTTTCTATGTCACCACTAGAGGGCAGTCTGACTCTTAGTGGTAATGCATGGAGGCTCCTGACTGCTGCTATACAGTATTTATATTATACTTTACAATGTTGACACACTGTTTTTAATTTTTATTCACGTGCCCCCCATGACAATTTGTGTACCCCTGGGTTTTCTGTACCCCACCTAGATTTTTATTGTACAAATTATTTTCCGAATGCTGTTTTTTAAAAAATAAAAATATACAACCTTCCATTATCCTGGTACCATTAAAGTAAAAAAACTACTGTGCATTTAGGACTCTATCCTCCCATACGCGTAAGTCTGAAAAGCCTCATGGCGGCGCTGTTTCTGGCTGTGTGCTATTCTCTCCCTGTACTGTAAGTCAGTCGCTGCGCGCCCTCATCCCAGTTACGCACTGTGGGTGGAGCAGCCCTGAAATGTGGGCGTTCCCATTCAAATCTGGCTTTTTGCGCCCCCATAAGGTCAAACATTATATTGCACTAGAAATATGGACTTAGTTACATTTGATGCCACACGGACTCAGAAAGAATCTATCTAAACGGACGTTGTCACGGGGTTCAATATGTTCACATTTACCAGTTTTAGTTTTATATTTTATCTGTGCCATCCACTCTTTTTTCTGCAGAGACGAGGTTCTGCATCGTGGAGCTGATCAGCTGTGATCACCACTCATTATTATGATTACTGTAATAAATGTTATTTTTATGTTAGATCAGTGTTTCTTAAACGTGTTGGCTTAATTTCCCCCTTTCTCTTACTTCTGAATCAAAGTACTCCCTTGGACGACAACATTTTGCTGAGATTATGAAAAAAACAACTATAGATCATAATGATGGAATTAATGAGTGATAACACACATTTTAAAGAAAACAATTTTGTAAATAAGCGAATGAAACAGTATTTAGTGCCCCCTGAATATATTCATTTCTATATTTTCTATAATTTCTGGTCATCTCCCACCTAGTGTAGGACCAACACTGACCTTTTTATTTTCAGTTCATGTGGTGGGAACAAACTTAATTAGCTAAACAAAAAGCAAGCTTCCTAAACAAGAGGATGGGGTGAAATATGATGTGTGTGTGTATTAGAAAAAGTGATTTAATAAAGAATTTAATAATAAATCTTCATAACAATCCTGTTATAATTAAACAAGAATCCCATTATACATTAAGCATTACCTATAAAACATTTCTTTAAAAACAACAACAAAGGATATTATCTTGCTGTAACTTCTTCACACAAGTGACTAATGAAACAAAGTTTAAAAAAATGCAATTAATAACTGTAAGCAGATATTTTTCATAGAAAATGATACAAAACAATGGTTTTCATAATCTTCCCATGATTATTGTAGGTAATGAATACATTTCTAAAACAATATAATACACCTGTTGTTCAAACTTAATACATTTAATACACTTACTAGGCAAAGCAAGGTGAGGCAAATGTATTTAAACGGCATATTTCATACACAAGGTGATTCAATGTGCTTTATGTGATTAAAAAGTGCAACAGAAAACAATTAACAGCTTAAAAATCTATAAAAAAATTTTTTAAATCATCAGTAAAAACATACTGCAGCATAGCAACTAAAAGCAGCGTCACCATGTTTGCTGTGAACTCTGGTCTCCGCTATCTGACCTGTGTCTATAGATGTGTTCAGACCTGACTAACAGCTCACTGATGGATTCACCACCACATTTAGAACCAGCAGCACTACTTTACATTCTCCTCTGAAGCTGACTGGGAGTTTTATGTTTACACAACAGGGTGTAAACACTTGGGTTTAGACGTTAGTAAGTCCATTTTAAACGTTGGTTGATATTGTTAAATTGTGGTCCTTAGTATTCCTGTGGTTTACACTAAAGGTTAAAGGTCTAAAGGCTAAAGGATGGGGTGCAGAGAACTGGTTCTTGGGTCTCAGGACGAGCGTTACAACCTGTTAAAGTCTCTGTTAAATGTTCAAATTGAGGTGCATTTCACCACTCCGTTATTTCCTTTTGGAGTTTCGCTCATAAAGGACAGCATACATGAGTGAGTGAGTTCTGTAGCCTGGACGATCTTCATGGGATGAGTTAAAGGAGCAGTTCAATAATAATAATAATAACAATAATCCCTCCATCCATTTTCAGACCTGCTTAATCCAATTTCAGGGTTGCTGGGGTTTGCCGTCGCCTTTCGCCAGATAATAATACTGCATTTTAATCATAATGCACTTAAAATTTAAAGCAAATCTCAAAGTACAACAATGGGAGTAAAAGCCGTTTTAGAGTGTGTCCAAGTTGTCTGTTTAGATGGAGAACGCTCTATGAAAAAGGAAGGTTTTGAGTTGTATTTTAAAGGATTCAACTGTGGGGGTTTTTGTAGTCTGGTAGAATGTTCCAGAGGTGGGGTGCAGATGAGCAGAAGGCTTGGCCTGCATCGTGCAGAGCTTAGTTCTGGGTGTGAGGGGGCAGTTCAAGTTGCAGAGCTGGTTTGGGGGGTTAACAGTTCTTTCAGGTAGGATGGGGCTGCACTGTTTTGGACGTATTGGAACTTTTAAAGGCACTTGTTTGGGATCTTGGTGAGAAGTGTGTTGCAGTCGTCCAGCATGGAGGAGACAAAGGCCTGGACCAGTTTCTCTGCATCTTGGAGGGTGAGAAATGGTCGAAGTTTGTCAATATTTCAGAGGTGGAAGTAAGAGCTGTTGCAGAGTTGTTTGATGTGGGAGTCAAGGTGAGATGGGGTCAAATATGACACTTAGGTTGGTGATCAGAGGAGAAAGTAGGATGATTGGACCAGAAAAGGAGCTACCAGTAATACAGACTGGACCTGTTTTTGAACTGTTAAGTTGTAGAAAGTTTTGACTCATCCACGCCTTTATCTGCTCCAGGCAGGTGGTGAGTACAGGTGGAGATGGTGAGAGGGATCCATTTTCAGATATAGTTGTATATCGTCGGCATAACAGTGGAAAGAAAGTCCATGTCTGCGTATGACGTGTCCGAGGGGGAGCATGTAGAGTGTGAAGAGAGTTGGGTCGAGAACTGATCCCTGGGGGACTCCACAGGTGGAATAGTGGATATAAGATCCAGCTTTGCCGAGGGCCACTCATAAAATGATGCATTTCGTCTCAACTCTAGCTTTCTCCACACATTTCTTCATCCACTCATTTTCTTCATTCATATGTTCTTCTGTGAGGTCATTGATTGCCTTGATTTTTACTTCTTTTTTCTCCAAATACAGATTTGCTTTAAGCTCTGTCATTTGTTTTTCTTGTGTTTTCTTGAGCTTATCGTAACTTTTTTTAAATGCTTTGTTTTTAGTCAGGAAGTCTATCATTTGGTTCTGTGCCTGTCTGTGTCCTAGATCCTCTCGACTGAATTCATTGGATGCCTCTGCCAGCTCTCTAGCTTCTTCTTTATGTCTTTGCTGTAGATTAAGTATTTGCTTTTTGAAATTTTCCATTTCTTCTTGGAGTTCTTTTGCATGTTGTAGTTTTAGAGCTTCCAGTTTGTCTTTTGTCTGATTATACTTTATTTTTAGCTCTTTTAGTTTTTGCTCTTGTGGTTCTACTGAGCGTTCTCTCTCTACCTCACCCAAAGATGGTTCTCTTCTGTAATCTCTGTTCTGTGGTAGATCAGTCTTTCCAACTGCTTGTTTTTCCATTGGACTTTTATATTTTCTCAACATATTTTCTTGGCCCATTTTTTGCTTTGATTTGGAGGCATCCCTCTCTTTTCTTTCTGTTGTAATACTCTCTTTCCCTATAGTAATCTGTTTTTCTAAAAGATTAACCTGCTCGGCCTGGACACCCATTTCAGTTTCATATTTTTCCAGGAGTCTTTCGGAATTGTTCTTTTTCATCTTGATTCCTTCATCATGTTTTCTTTCAAGTTCTCTTGTCTGCTTCTTGATCTCTCCCTCCTTTTCTTTCAGGATTATGTGTGTTTGTTTTTTGATTGCTGCCTCTGCCTCTTGAAACCTTTCTGAGGTGTAGTAGCCTCCAGCATTGTTCTGTAGCATAGTCTCTACCTTTTCCATCAGATGACTGACTTGTGTGCGATTGCTCCTATCCTTGTTATTGAGGACATGGTATCGTCCCCCACATTCATCTACTAGTTTCTTGAGGAAGTCGCTGCCCTGTAAATAGTTCTCTATGGTTTTGTTTCTAAGGTCATCACCTCTGGTGAATATGATGATCACATAATTCTGAGATTCCTGGCCAAAGATGTCCTTGATTAGCTGCACTGTATTTTTTTCCTCCTCTGTCATGCGAGCCAATTGTACGACGAGTAAGAACACATGAGGTCCAGGAGCCAAGAAGCTGATGCATCTAAAAAGCTCTTGATTTACCATAAAATTTGACAGAGATGTGTCACACAGGCCTGGTGTGTCCACAATAGCGACAGCCTGTCCGTCAATCTCACCTGTGACTTTCTTGCAATCTCTAGTGATAGATTGTGGAGCAGCTTCAGATTGAAAACAGTCTTTGCCTAACAATGTGTTCCCAGTTGCACTTTTTCCACATCCAGTCTTCCCAATCAGCACCATCCGTAAACATTCTTTTCTCTGCACCACGGAAGTGGCTGCACATGGACGTCTTCTGCTGTCCGACATTGGTGTATGAGGTTGGTAACAAAAACTTGCCATTCTTGTCAATCCCTGTTTTGGCATTACTGATGGAGGTTTTCTAACCCGAAGAGAGGCCTGTCTTGAAAAGGTTTTTTTAGGTTTGGGAGGCATGGCACGGGTGAAGCCTTCTGATCTCATTGATACTACAGAGCTAACCAGGTCAGTGATCTGTTGCTGGTCTTTTACATTGAAAATCATGCATCGCTCCCCACAGCTCAGACAAAGCTGTTGAATGTCACGGTTTTCCTTTAGAAACCTCAATGATGAAGAGTTAGTGTCTGACTCTGTGGTGAAAAGAAGAAAGGTGAAGTCATTTACACTAGATCCAAATGTGTCTTGGATAGCCTTTAACTCCTTCATGTCTTCATTGGTAGGATTTTCCACTGGCAGCACAAGCACAAAGGCGTGAACGCCCTCAGGATTACACAGGGAAACGCACTCTAATGAAATAGTTTCTGCTACTCCTTGTGGTTTTCCATACAGGGCAGGTAGCTCCAGCATGGAGACTTGATGCCCTAGCACTTCCTTCTTACATATGGCATTCTCTGATATGTCATTCATTTGACCAAAGGTTTTTGGTCCTATAATAGCCCTGGCTAGTAGTTTTTTGTCCTTGATATGTCTGCCACAGAACACCAAGTTTATAGTGAGCTTCTCACACTCAGGTGTCACCGTTGGACCAGTTTCTTCATTTAGAGTCAAAAATTTTCTTTGGTTGACTCTAACCATTTCCTCCATTTGTTGAATTAAACTTTCATATTGAATAGGAGAATAAAACTCTTCATCCAAGTTTATTATGTGATGTTTTTGGTCACAGGATTTAATGAGTTGGTTCACGGAAGAATTGATTCCAACAACACTCTTTGTCAAGATGACAATTGAGTGTCTAAAGGCATCTTCTTCAAAAAAGTTCATGATGATTTTTTTTTTGTTGTGGTCCTCTCCAGTGAAGTCAGATGGATTAACCACCAGCAGGAGGGTGTTTGGTCCAGGTGGGCAACTTGTCACACACATCTTGATTCTGTGTCTCAGACTGTGGGCTGGTAGACCAAAATGTCAGGAGTCTGGACAATTGTAAACCATGTATTCTTCCATTTTCCCTGAAAATTCTGAATTTGCCGGGTGGGGTTTTGCTGTAATTTAGGCAATCTGCCCATGAGCATTTTCATTATGTTTGTCTTTTCATGTTGATCTTTTCCAAACACAATGATCCGAAGTTCAGCAGCTGAAAAATAAATTACAAGTTATTTCAGAAACATATTTAAAGGGATAAAAAGAAACACTAATAATTACCAATAATTTAGTCATTTTGGATCTTTGTATTAAATATGTTTCTATTTCCTTCATAAGAAAAAACAACTAAGGAAGTGCAGGTCGCCCGGTTCAGTATTACCGGGGGCCCACCCTGGAGTCAGGCCTGGGGTTGTGGCTGAAGAGCGAGCGCCTGGTGGCCGGATCTCTGCCCACTGGTCCTGGCCGGGACCGAAAGGATGGCATGGGCCCGCCCAGGAGGGATCATATGGGGCCAGTGTGATGTGGATTGGGCGATTGTTCAAGATGGGAGCCTTGGTGGTCTAGTCCCCGGCTACAATAGCTAGCTTTGGGGATGTGGAATGTCACCTCGCTGGTGGGGAAGGAAACCGAGCTTGTACGCGAGGTTGAGAAGTTTCGGCCTCAATCCAACACATAGCAAGGGCTCTGGAATCAGTCTTCTAGAGAGGGGTTGGACTCGCTTCCATGCTACAGTTGCCAATAGTGAGAGGCGCTGGGCTGGGCTGGCAATACTGTATTTCTTTCAGTGCCTGTTTATTGGAGTTTACTCCGGATAGACAAGACGGTAGCCTCCCTCCATCTTTGGGTGGGGGAATGGATCCTGACTGTTGTTTGTAGCAATGGACCAAACATCAGCTCAGAGTATCCACCCTTCTTGGACTCCTTAGAGGGAGTACTGGAGAGTGCTCCTTTTGGAGATTCCCTTGTTCAACCCAAACGTATTGTGAGGGTCTGCTGGGAACTTTCAGCAGAGTCTCCCATCAGAAAGAGCTTCAACTCCCACATCCGGGAAAGCTTCAGCCATGTCTCGTGGGAGGCAGGGGACATTGAGTCCCGAGTGGGCCATGTTCTGTGCCTCTGTTGTTGAGGTGGCTGACCGTTGCTGTGGCCACAATGTAGTCGGTGCCTGTAGTGGCGGCAACACCCAAACCTGTTGGTGGACACCGGGGTGAGGGATGCCGTCACGCGGAGGAAGGAGTCCTATCTGGCCTTCTTGACCTGTGGAACTCCAGAGGCAGGAGACAGGTACCAACGGGCCAAGCGGAGTGCAGCGGTCACAGAGGCAAAAACCTGGATGTTGTAGGAGTTTGGTGAGGTCATTGAGAACTATTTCCGAACGGCTTTGAAGAGGTTCTGAACCACCATCCAGTGTCTCAGGAGGGGGAAGCGATGCACCGTCAACACTGTGTATGGTGGGGATGGCGCTCTGCTGACCTCAACTGAAGACGTTGTGGATCAGTGGAAGGAATACTTTGAAGACCTCCTCAATCCCAACGACACGCCTTCCGATGAGAAAGCAGAGCCTGAGGACCCAGGAGTGGACTCTCCTATATCTGGGGCTGAGGTTGTTGAGGTGGTTAGAAAGCTTCATGGTGACAAGGCACCGGAGGTATGTATGTTGTACAGGCCATTTAATCACACTTCACAATCATTAGTAAGCTATATATACAAAGAAGACGTTATTTATTTACTAATGAAGTAATCACATGACATTTTAAATGTACTTAGTGTTTTGAGTTTGTTAATCAAACCTTGGGGAACCATTGTTCGAGACAGAGGAAGGAGTTCAGGAGAACCCGCTGCTTTGACTGATTTGAGACCCCTGATTTGCCCAAAAAAAGTTTGGCAACCAGATACGTATAAGATGAGATGAAAGCAAAGAAACAACAGAATCTGGTTAAGTTAATAAATTCATGTTTTTGTCAAGTTGTTGATTAAAAGGATAGAATTTGGTCCTTCCTGAAAAAAAAGAATTAAAAAAATAACCAGATTTGAAGCTAAACTTACACATTTAAAACTGTAGTTTTTTATGTAGGAGCTAAGTCTCTGCCCACAATTTTTTAATTTAATTACAACTGTTATTCACTGAAAATCCATCAATTACATTTCTATGACATTTCTTGGTCATCCAGGTGATGACTGAGGTTGTTGCTGTTATGTTTATTTGTCTTAAATGCTTTGAAAAATTCAAATATTTTGACACAAGTTTAGTTGTTTCAAAAAGTTTCATTTTTGCATCACTTCTATGCATTTGTGCTCTCCCTAATTTTGCTTTAATTGATCATTTTCTTTCCAATGCTTAGCAAAAAGCTATTTACATTTGTTTAAAATACATTTTGGCCAAATTTGCTTTGGTGAAATTTGGATAAGCACACACACATACGCTGAGAATAGCTCAACACACAGATTAAATAATGTAACTTACCCGCCATGACTTTATCTCGATGAAGAATAATCAGTAGTTTTCTATGGAGATTATGAAATAAAACTCACATATCAACAGGAATCAACACATTGTTCATTCTAAATATTTGTTTGCATGTCACACACACACAGACTGACACACACACACACACACACACACACACACACACACACACACACACACACACACACACACACACACACACACACACACACACACACAGACACACACACAGATAGACAGACACACACACATGCACACACACAAAAAAAATATCTGAGCTCAAAGATGATCAAAAACTAATTCTAGGGTCGCCAGAAATGAGTGATATCAAAAAAGATTGTGAACCACTCCATTAAAAACTGTTTTTTTCAACTTATTTAAAAAATGAGATGCTTTAAAATGTGCATCAGCGATGCAGTTTGCGGATCTTGTGGTGGACTCCTCGTTGCATGCCTCCCTGTCGCTTTCCTGTTCCACAGGGTAGAACCTGTTGTGGGAGGCTGAGGACACCCCTATGGGGTCTATAATTCGTGGGGCCCTAGCTCGACTGTAGCTCGATGCCCCACAGGAAAAGACAACAGGCATCGAGCGTTTTTTCAGTCCCTCCATCGAAGGACTTTGTCAGGGAGCTTCAAGCCTGTTCGAAAAACTCCAAGGCGTTCTCCCACTCCAACTCAGATGCCAGGGTCCTAGCAGTTATGCAGGATGCCACCAATTATGGTTTGGGCCAAATACCAGCTACAGAACCAGCTATCGTGTTTCTGATAATATCTCCGGATGAGTCATTAAGGCCCGACGCTAGGTGTCCGCGACCCCAGTGCAGGATAATGGACGACTTGCTGTCAAAGGCCTACAACGCATGGGGCGTATCGGTAGCTCCCTCTCCCACCTTATGCTGGCCCTCTCTGCTTCTTTATCACAAGCACTAGTGGACGCATCAGTGAGATTTCAGCGATGCTTTGCTTCAAGCCTTCGCCCTCATGGCCAGGGAGACAGGGCGTCTGATGTTGTTGCTGGGACAGGCACGTTGAGCGCAGTCACCCCTGACAGATGCGTGCCAAATAGTTCTCCGCTCTCTTCCAGTGGGGAGCTGTTTGGGTCAGCCGCCCTCAATGCCCTGGAGTGCTCCGCCCAGGCAGGGGTGACCCGGCAGCAGCTGGCAGGCCTCAAGAGGCCCAGAGCAGCCCAGAGCAGATCCAGGACCTCTACGACTGATCCTCAACAACGGCCCCAGAGGTCAACATAGCCATCAGCAATACGGACAGCCAGCAGAGCAGGCTGAAAAATTTTGCCCCCCTACACGCCCACCTCCAAGGCAACCTAGGGGTGCAGTACCAAGTTCCCCCACACCCTGGACAGTAACAGTACAGGTCAGCTTTACTAGATTCCTGTTGTTTATTATAAGGGAATCATCTATTATTTAATAAAGGACATAGACTAACAAGTAAACAACATTTAATGTCAAATGTATTTACATTTTATTTGAATAAAGTCCAACCAACACTTCAGTTTAAATTAACAGGATGTTCACTTTTCTGATCTAATTTTCAATAAAAATCCATATTATGTTTAAATGACTCTCGTGATTGTTTTTATACCTTAAAATAATACAATATTAATATCAACAATGATGTGTTGAGATTAAATGAGCAGTGGTTTATGGTTATCATGAGGCTTCTGCAGAGCTAATGCTAACAAGCTAATGCTAACGAGCTAATGCTAACGCTGCATGGCAGTGAACCACAGCTTTAGAATATCTCCGTCTGTGATAAAGACAAGGTGTTTCACACACTGGAACCAAAGATGGTTCCATTCATTTCTCCTCCATCACATGTTTAGTTTTCTGCTGGGGGCGTGGCCATGACGTCACACACACTAACTGCTTTAATATTAAAAATGTAGTGTTTTGTTGTTTTTTCCTACTGTTTTTGAGATGATTTTGAAATAATTTAAATTATCTTTTTTTTTTTTCTTTCCTGGATAAGATTGGTTTCAGGTGAACTGATTGATTAACTTCATTCTAAACAATTTTGAAGATCCCAAAAATATTTCAGTTATTAAATGTTTGTCATTTCTTACAGTTATTTAAATAAAAACACAGTCATGTCACTGTCAGAAATTATTTTATAGAACTCTAAGACACTTTACTGAGAGGTTCAAAACAAGCATTCCTGAGTTTTACATTCATGTCACTTTTCAGATAAATCACAGTCCTGTGCAGATACTGTATTTATTTTACAAAGGTGTTTCCATTCATTTCTCTTTTATCACCTGCTATTATTTGTTCTTTGTCTGCTAGCGCGTGACAATAAAACCAGATATTTAAGCCACTCTGAGAAAAGTTAGGACTCACATATACGATATTTCCTTCCATTTAAAGCCAAATTTCAGTCCCATTAACATCGCTGAAGGCAGAACACTAAAGGTCACGTGTTTGACTAATGAGATTTTGCTAGAAGGCATAATTTCAGATAAACAAAAGCAGCATCTGGAGCTTGAACTTGTGACCTTAATCTGTACTTTCTGACTCTCTCACCAGGAAAATAGAATGTTGCTTTGACGTTTACACAGAGCAGCCAACGGTCGTCGTCAGATAACAGATATACAGTATGTCCAACCCTGGAAATAATCACACCCATTTTTTAATATCAATACTGACCATAAGCAGTTAATGAAAACGTCTTGGAATGTAAAAACTCTGTCACCTTTTCATAGCCGACATATTTTGAACATTTAGCTAATTTTTATTTCATTTGAGACAGAAATTCATGTAAAACACTTTTAAACATGCATACACAAGAAAAATAAATCTAAATGTAAATGTTGAATCTAAATGTAAACTTTAAATTGAAATAAATAATGTTAAATCTAAATCGAAATGTTTAAATCAAAATGTTTAATCTAAATCGAAATGTTAAATTTGAATATAAATGTTCAATCAAAATCAAAATGTTTAAATCTAAATGTTAAATATAAATCTAAATGTTAAATATAAATCTAAATGTTAAATATAAATCTAAATGTTAAATATAAATATAAATGTTAAATATAAATCTAAATGTTAAATATAAAATTTAGATCTAAATCTAAATGTTAAATCTAAATCAAATCAAACTGTTGAATCTAAATATAAATGTTTACATCTAAATGTTAAATTTAAATCCAAATGTTAAATCTGAATCTAAATGTTAAATCTAAATCTAAATGTTAAATCTTAATCTAAATATTAAATCTAAATGTTACATCCAAATCTAAATTTTAAATCTAAATCTAAATGTTAAATCTAAATCTAAATTTAAATATTAAATCTAAATATAAATTTAAATGTTAAATATAAATTCAAATGTTAAATCAGTTGCGTGATCGACAGGCGCTTACCTGCCCACTCTGTATAATTTCTAAACATTTAGCTTTCCATGGCTACTGAAAGAGTGCTAGCCTGAAACAAAAAACAAATCGTTATCGCCCTTTGTCTTCCCGACTACATGCCACCCAAGCTTGTGTCTCAATCTCACCATGGATGTTTACAGATCTGACGCTCCCACTTCTCATCTAAATACGGGGCTCCTCCGATAAGGACTCCCATTCTTGTCCTCCCATATTATATGTGATTGTCTTTCCATGTTTCTTTGGACGGGATGTAACTGAAATGTTTGTACAGCACTTTGTGGTCTTTACCTGTGAAACACGCTTTATAAATAAAATGTACTTACTTACATTTAGATTTAACATTTAGATTGTTTAGGATTTATATCAGCTGATGTTCCATGTGATTTGTACACAAGTCATGTGACTTTATGCGTAGCTCCTATTGGCCACATGACACTTTTGAATGAGCACTGCCATAGAGAAGGTAAACGTAGGTGGGTCATTGTTCAAATCCCACTTATTCCTGTTTATTGATGCTGTGTTCTCTGGAAACACACTTCCTAGGTATTCTTGACATCTTTGGTTGGAATAATATTTCAAGATATTTTTAAACACTTTATAATGAATCATCCTTGATGATCACTTATGACAAACACTGAATAATATCGACAAAAACCGTTTAGTGTTTCAGTTCTGCGTTTTTCATTGAGTTTGTTTTTACTGGATTCATGGGGTCTGTTTGTGTGTCACTTTTATTAATAAATATGTTTTTACTTTTTTAGGTCGTGTATCTTCTACAGAGCATCCATGGATATTCCCAGAGGGACTGAACTGCTGGTTTGGTACAATGACTCCTATACTTCCTTCTTCGGCATCCCTCTGCAGTGCATTGCTCAGGATGAAAACTGTAAGGAAACTTTAACTCATTTTAACAACACAAATATATAATTCCTTCTTTGTTCTTGTCATAATGTCTATTATGTATTACTGGCAATGTCTCATGATGATTCCCTAATATTTATATGTTCTCAAACTCTAATCTAATGCACCGCGTTACCTTTTTACATCAAAGACATGAACTTACTGCAGATATTAGAACTTGTAGCACTTTAGTGAGATCAAAAGTGACTGATTGTTCTTTCAAAGTAAGAGTTGATGTTAGTTGCCAAACATGAGTACAAATGGTAAATGGACTTGATTTTATATAGAGTTTTATCACCACTGAAACAGTCTCAAAGCGCTTTACATATCAGCTCATTCACCAGTGGGACAGGACTGCCATGCAAGGCACTAGTCGACCACTGGGAGCAACTTAGGGTTCAGTGTCTTGCCCAAGGACACTTCGACACATAGTCAGGTACTGGGATCGAACCCCCAACCTCTCCATCAGAAGACGACCCACTACCACCTGAGCCACGGTCGCCCTACAAATAAAAATCCATTTTGGAACTTCTTTGACGGATGGTTGGGGAACGTGACAGAGACCACACATATTACTGCTACATATCATGGCATCTTGGCCAGTATCAGACAGTTTTATGTATATAACTAAAGTAGTAAATACAGTATGTATATTTTAACAGAATATATAAAACAAACAACTTTCAAACATATTTTAAGCAAAATGTTTTCATTCAAAATGAACTGAGAGCTCCTTTAATTCAAAGATGATCTATGAATTATGATCTTACTGGCACTGCTGGACTGAGGAGGAGATGAGGGACTGGTTAGGGTTATGACAAGGAAATAAAAAACAAAAATACATGAGCACACTGTTGGTATTTTAATATACTCTAATAAACCATTAATACCAAATGCTTTGTCAGACTTACAGAGCAGGACAGTAGAACATTCTAAACACTAGCAGCAAACTGGAACATGAAACTGTAGACATAAAAATGTTTTTCCCTAATAAATATATATAAACATTCCTAATCAGCACCTCATTTTATCATCTTTATGTGTGTTTCATCACCTGTATACAGTTTATTATTTCCCTCTTCTCTTGTTTTCCTGCCTTTTCTATTTTAGTTCCTTAGTGGTCTTACTTTACTTAAAATATTTACAATTATACTTCTTAGTTCTAACATTTTTTTGAAGTATTTTTCCAGTGCTTTCTACTCTGACCTTTTCTTTGTTGTTTTTTCTCTTCTTTCTCACAAAACCAGTTTTCTGTTGGTCATATCTCTAAATATGTCTATGTCCTCACTGTTGTTGATTGGCATATACAGTGTAAACAATGAATAAATCCTGAGTCTATGTTAATCTCAAAACAAGTTTGAAAAACTATGTATTGTTGTTGTTAGCTGGTCAATGATCCACTACCTTATCTACCTCACATAGATCCTTCTGTTTATGTTGAATGTGTCTCTGTTTGTGTGGCATCTTTGAACTAAAAAATGAAATAAATATAATTAACCGAAGATTAACAAGTTAATAAGATTATTATTATTGTTTTTTTTTTCTTGTTTATACTAAATATATCTGCTTAGTCAGCATAAGAAAAAATGTGGAGCAAAGCAGTTTTCATTTAAAACATCTTTTCCTTCATAGATGTAACCAAAGAACTGCCTGCAGGTCGAAATCAAATGTTTCTCTTTTATTCAATTATGATTATAAAGCAAAGGGAAAAAAGACAAAACATGGAAATGTTGTCATCACTGGAATTGAAATTGAAGTTAATGAAATTAGTTTTTGGTTCTTTAGAGACACAGAGGAATGAGATTATACTGATTACACATTAGAAATGTTTGGACACAAACCTTTTTATTTTACTGATGGAAGGACTCGCACAAATAAAGACAGAAACAGAATTTTATTCAACAAGCTGTTGGATTCTTAGATATTTCTCCTTCCTAAACTATAAGGGATTTAAACTGAGGAACAGAGAGATTAATTATCTCCTATAATAATATGGTAATGTTAGCCCTAAAGTAGGGTTATATTTACTGTATATATATATATATATATATATATATAAATAATTTCATTGATGGTTTCTTTTCTTCATGGACTTGCTCATTCAGGGTTCTATTCTCCCATGTGCGTAAGTCCAAAAAGCCGCACAGCGGCGCTGTTTCTGGCTGTGTTCCATTCTCACTCTGTACTTAAGTCAGTCGCTGCGCGCCTTCATCCCGGTTACGCACTGTGGGTGGAGCAACCCTGAAATGTGGGCGTTCCCATTCAAATCTGCCTTTAAGCGCATTCTCCAGTGTGAGTAAGTCCTTTTCCTCTTACATTCTTCTAACCCTGTAATAAGTGCAGCGCCCCCATAAGGTGAAACATTATATTGCACTAGAAATATGGACTTAGTTACATTTGAAGCCACACAGACTCATGTGTCGTGCAGCAGCAGCTGTGATCACTCAGCTGCTGCTGTGTGATTAATTAAAACTGTGACAGACACAGACTTCTGTCCACGTTGGTCACAGTGATTCAACTATTTTCATACTATGTCCAACGTAAAGTCACAGTTTGATCCACTACAGAGTGAAACATGCTGTCATATGCAGATGAGGATGGAACACAAACTGTTCCCACACATATTTTAGTATTATTTAGTATTTTTACTCATGTAACAAAACCTACTCCAAAAATTACCAAAGTAAGAGTAAAAAAGTGATACAAAATAAAACATTGTTTTCCTTTTGATTTTAAGATAATAGGTTTTATATGGGGATTTCTTTTTTAGCTATACATGTTTACCATTTTCTTTTATGTGCACAATGAACTTTTATGTATTTCACTGTTTATTGTTATGACTGTTTTTATCATTTTCATCATTGATTTTCTTTCTTTTTCTAAAATAGATGAATCAGGAAAATTATAATCATTAATTCCAACCAAGAATCACAACTGTAGTTTATACCAATAAGGTATTATTGATGTCATTAAAACTATATAATGTAATGTATTCATATATAATTGTGTAAGAAGGAAGCTAATGTACGCCTCCATCTCTAGTTTTATAACTAAAGCAACTTACGCTTGATGAACTGGACACAATAATCATCAGGACATGAAGTTCTACAGTGTAAAACGTAACTCTTGGATTTATCATCAAGTGTCCTTCAGTACTTTAAGAGTTCTGTTACAATGTAACTAATAATTTATGACTTATCTTTATTATAAGGAGGCACTGAAGCAGGAAGAATATTTATGACCTGGTCTGTTCTAGGGATGTTCATTAGCCTTTTTGCTAATATCTGATATGCTGATATTGTTCAACACAAAATGTTTTATTTTTTACATATATTGATACCGATATGTACTCAGTACAATACTTAACTTTATGGAAAAAGTGTCACATATACAGTTTTATTATGTTGTCTCAAACAACATCACATAGATACGGTGGAAAAATCTATACCGATGTCGACTGATATTACAATATATGGCAAATATTGGCTGATATTATCAGTTAGCCATAATATTGCCCATCTCTAGTCGTTCCCACACCTGCTCCAAATGTTTACACTGTGTAGGGTGTGAACCTGCACATACAGACAGGATTTTAATATTGTTACATTTTAATTGAAGGAGTGACCAATAGTCTCACCTCTGGGTCAGAAGTGATGTTAGAACTAAACATTTCTCACACACTCCCACTGTGACTTCAACTCAATTTGATCGTTGGATGATTTTGAAAAGAGGACCATTAAAGTCAATTTTTGTAAAGTTAAAATAAATAAATAAATAAATAAAATCACGTTTTCTAATATTAGGGTAAAACTAGAAAAAGTCATTGAAATTTAAATTGATAAAATGTCATTCGGGGAATTTTTTAACACTCCTAAACAAAGAATCAGGTCCTTTTGGCCTAAACACACACACAATCCCTACTAACACACATAAATAAATAATATAACTTAAAACACCCAAAGACCACAGACCATGGCTTAAAAAAATCACACTATTTCTCACAGAGATTTGAGCATATATCAGTAAATTATGAATGAGTTTATGCCCTCTCTGGATAAAACCAACATATATTTGGGACTGCAGGAAACCTTTAACTCTACAGCGCTACATCTGCATATTTCTCCCATCTCAATGATGCATTTCATATCAAAACATATCGACGTGCCATATTTGTTTATGCAATGTTGTTTCAAAATGAATTAGGTGCTGGCAAACGCTGCACAAACCACGTGTCAATACGACCGTCAGGCAACTTACAAATGGTGTAATTATCTCCTCATAAGGTTATTAGAGAATCAATGAGGCCTGTTGGGCTGATGGCAAAGGTGAGGAGATGGAGGGTGAAAACACTTATGACAACTACACTACACGGCTCTATAGTAGATATGTCTGCTATGCTGCTATCACAATTAAAAACACAAATAAGTAAGAAGTATTTATCCAATAATCCCCTCATTTCATCTCTGTGTAGTCACAAATATTCACCTTTGACCTGTTTTTAACTTATTCTTATTCAAGATTTTCTCATTTAACCCTGCCCACAATATAGATGTATAGATAGATAGATAGATAGATAGATAGATAGATAGATAGATAGATAGATAGATAGATAGATAGATAGATGTATAGATAGATAGATAGATAGATAGATAGATAGATAGATAGATAGATAGATAGATAGATAGATAGATAGATAGATAGATAGATGTATAGATAGATAGATAGATAGATAGATGTATAGATAGATGTATAGATAGATAGATAGATAGATAGATAGATAGATAGATAGATAGATAGATAGATAGATAGATAGATAGATAGATAGATGTATAGATAGATAGATAGATAGATAGATAGATAGATAGATAGATAGATAGATAGATAGATAGATAGATGTATAGATAGATGTATAGATAGATAGATAGATAGATAGATAGATAGATAGATAGATAGATAGATAGATAGATAGATAGATAGATAGATGTATAGATAGATAGATGTATAGATAGATGTATAGATAGATAGATAGATAGATAGATAGATAGATAGATAGATAGATAGATAGATGTATAGATAGATAGATAGATAGATAGATAGATAGATAGATAGATAGATAGATAGATAGATAGATAGATAGATAGATGTATAGATAGATGTATAGATAGATAGATAGATAGATAGATAGATAGATAGATAGATAGATAGATAGATAGATAGATAGATAGATAGATATAGATAGATAGATAGATAGATAGATAGATAGATAGATAGATAGATAGATAGATAGATAGATAGATAGATAGATGTATAGATAGATGTATAGATAGATGTATAGATAGATAGATAGATAGATAGATAGATAGATAGATAGATAGATAGATAGATAGATAGATAGATAGATAGATAGATGTATAGATAGATAGATGTATAGATAGATAGATAGATAGATAGATAGATAGATAGATAGATAGATAGATAGATAGATAGATAGATAGATAGATAGATAGATGTAAAGATGTATAGATAGATAGATAGATACTGTAGATAGATAGATAGAAGTTTTCCTCATCACTGAATGCTGATAAATCTCAGAAAAATGAGATTAGTGGAGATTCTGTGTTTTTGCTGGATTGACTGATAATATAGAATAGTTTGTTTTGTTTTCTCTTCCTCGTCCTGTGTTTATGTAATATTTAGCTGCAGTGTCTGAAACAGGTTTTGTTGCCATATTTTGTTGTGGCATCACTGCCATCCATGTGAGCCACCAGGGCCACTCCTTCATCTCTCCAGGAAATGTTGCGTACATACATATATATATATATACTGTATATAAAAATAACAGCTACAGGATAAAAGCTCTTAAAAGTCCAAAGTGCAGCATGTGAAACAATTTCAACAGTCAACGTGTTGTAATGAGTATAAAATATGACACAGGTTAGTGGTTCTCACACTTATTTCAGTCACTTTATCATTAGTAGAAGGTTTTTTTATTCACATGCAATGACATGAACTTCATCATTTTCCTCGTAGTCACTGCAGCGGATCCACTGGCTCTTTGCTCCACTAGCTTTAGCTTTAGCATTAGCTTGATTGCTAGCTTCAAATACTGCATACTCAGTGGCGTGGTGGTTATTAAATGGTGAATAAGGTGATATTTTATTTGCAGTCTCACCATGAATTATTACTGCGTTACACAGATTACAAATTGCGATCCTTTGCTCTTTTTTTTGTGTGTAAAACTGCCAACATGCTAGGTTAGCTATGCTAGGGTGACTGTTGTTGTTAACACGTGTAGATTAATGCGCAGGTGCACACATGACCTGGTGGGCGTGGCCTGTCAGTCATATCACAGCAGAAGGAGACAGTGGCAGAAAAGATCAGTTTCATATTCACGCCAATCAATCATGAAATCCTCAGATAAAACAAAAACGTTTGGAGTCTCTTTGCAGGACAAGATTTCAAATTCATTTGAATGTTTTTGGTTATTGTTGGAGTTGATGGTGTGAATGTATCATTTTTTCAACTGGTGTAAATTACGAGCAATTTACTTGTTATGTTAAACTGGCCTTTTGTTATTATCATTGTATACTATATACAGTATAAGAGTGTTTCTTTTTATAATTGCAGACTCATGATTTAAATAAGTGGAACCTGTGAGATTCAAACAGTTCTAAGAAGCATTATCATGTTATTAAACTCACATCATCTGTCACTTTTTTCAAAACTTTTATTGAATAATTAGGGTAGGGGTGGGGGGGTAGTATGTTGTAGTATGTTCCAGGTTGATAATAATGATCAGGCTTTGAGACCAAAGCACATTCCTGGAGTACATGTTTTAAATTTAGTTTTTTTAGCAGAGGTAAAACCTTCAAACACCCACTTGAGCTGAATTTGATTTAAAGTAACATCAGAATTTTCATTAATGAGACAAAATCCAGGATTTGGAATGTAAATATGTCTAGAACATCTGCTAAAACTGAGTTTACGTGAGACCAGAGTCTAGAAATGATTTGACAATCTCAAAACATGCCCAGTTCCTTATTCCAAATAGATTCAATTGGTAGCGCTTTAGGGGTTTAATGTATATTAAACAAACGGAGGGTCTACCCAGTAATGGGGTCATCTATTTTAGCATGGGGTGTGCAGATTCTGTGTAACTTAAGGCCATGTTTTGTTGTTTGCAGTAAACGTTCCAGCCACGGTGGTCGAGGCCATGACAAGACAAGAATCTCTCCAAACGTTCAACAAAAACAACAAACCATCGTCATCATCAGCGACTCTCGTACGCTCCATGGTCTTCCCCCACTCGCCCTGTTCTCGGAGTTTTTCCCTGTTGGATAAGGTTGGAATGGGATCTCAGTCGGACTCTGGTTACGGTCAGCTGGGATCAAAGAACCAGCGAGTACTCGCCAGTCCGACGTCGACCAGTCAGCTGAGCAGTGAGTTCAGTGACTGGCACCTGTGGAAGTGTGGCCAGTGTTTCAAGACCTTCACGCAGAGAATCCTGCTGCAGATGCACGTGTGTCCACAAAACCCAGACAAGTAAGACCAGAGTTTATTTATTTATTCTGATTCTCCACCCCTAAAAACATTAGACACAGTGTAGTTACTGAGATAATTATGAAAAGGAGATTTTCAGTAATGATGGCCTTAATATCCCTATTCAGCAAAAAATATTGATGTGATCTTTACTGAAATGGCTTATTCTGATTATTTTTTTCATGAAAACATGTATAGACACTAAAATGATTTTTGATGCCATGCATAGTTACTGACGTATTGACAAAAATTAGATTTTCAGTAATGACTGCCTTGTGGCCACACCAGCCTGTCATTGCCTGATCCCGTTAGATCTCTGAAGCTAAGCACGTCTGGGCCTGGTCAGTAGATGATGGAGACCACTGAGAATTCCAGGTGCCACAGTGGGGTGGCTGTCACCTCAATGGTATCTGTCATTGTGTCCTTGGGCAAGGCACTTCACCCACATTTCCTAGTATGAATGTAGTGTGTGAGTGAGTGTTGGTGGTGGTCAGAGGGGCCGATGGTTTACTATGGCAGCCTCGCTTCCGTCAGTCTGCCCCAGGGCAGCTGTGGCTACAACAGTAGCTTACCACCACCAAGTGTGGAGTGAAATAATAATGCCTTAATTCTGTAAAGCGACTTTGAGTGTCCAAAAAAGCGCTATATAAAACTGATGCATTATTATTATTATTAATTTGCATATTGTGCCCAAGGATGACAAAGTGCCATTTTTCAGATTCTTAAAGGGTATTATTTGTGGTGGTGGGTTTCCCAGAGGAAATGTGTACATAAAAAGATAAAATTGAATTTAAATAAAGAAAATTAAAAATACTTAAATTCAATAATAATAATAATAATAATAATAATAATAATAATGTTGAATAAATACATGAGGTATCTTAACTGTTAGGTAGGTAATTTTCTCCAGATACACTTTTTAAGTTTTTGGTTGAAATTGTCTTAATGTTCTGACAGAAATTAAGATCTTATGTTCTCTGAAAAAGGAACAAAGAAAATCCATCATCTGTAGCAGCTGTAAACCTGTAATAACTTCAACCAATCACGTTTCTCTGTCTCCCTGCTCGTTGTCGATGCCTCACATGTACGAGCTCACGCTGAAAGCTCGTCACCGCTGACAGAGTTAAAACAGAGTTTTTGGTCATGTTTTTAAACATATATAATGATAAAGTTTGTTGTTTATTTACTGCTGAATGAGACATGAGACAACAACGTTTCTACACAATACAAGTGATGAGCTGAGCTCCTCTTCTGCAGCAGCTGTGAACATGCATGTGAGTGAGACAGAGCACAGAGGGGAGGGGGAGGAAGTAAAGGCGGAGCCATCAAGGCTCAATTCAAAATCATGCTTGCTTTTGAAAATTGCATAACCTACATTTGGTTAGTGGTTAGCCTGTTAGCCTGTTATTAGTTAGCCTGTTAGCTAACACTACAAACAGCATGAGTTCATGTTTACGCACATGTTGAGTTTCCATCTACTTTTATATAGACACAGGTTCATATAACATGATAAGTTAGAGCTGTTTAAACTTCTGCATAGAAACATACATAAATGTTGCAAAATTATTTTGCAATAAATACACTTATTTATGTACTTCCACTATGTTCTACACTATGTACCATGTGTAGAATAAGAACTGAAAAATCAGCCGAAATATGTGATTTAAATTAATTATATTTCAAAGTGTAAAAATGTAAACAATCAGTGTCGGTAGACAGCAGCATATTATGTATTTTATAATTATGACTTTCTATCTCGTGATTATGATCTTTTTTTGTAGTGGTGGAAATGGGCTAGGGATGAACCCAAAAACAGAAAATTCTTGGAGAAAACAGAAAATCAGAAAACCTAAGGCTGGAACACATTATTATACTATGTACAGTATTAGTACTGTTGTATTTATGGCTCCTAAATGTTACTAACCTCACTAAAATTAAAACATTACAATTGCATAAATTATTTTTTTTATTTTTATTTATTGTATTTTTTTATGAAAGTATATATCTAGCAGTGACATTCTAAAATGTATAATATAATTATTAAATATGTTTAACTGGACCCATTCATGAATACATTAAATAATAATGTCTATAACTGACTGGGCTGCTGAAAGAGTCAAATTAAATAAGTTGTGATGAAGTCCATAATTGTTGTCATTCTTAATAAAGTAATAAATAAAACAGTTCAGCATCTGTAACACAAGAAATATGGATTTAACGTGAGGTAAACTTTCTGGTATACGTTACAGACGTGTTCTGATTTATACGCACCATAACTCTTTTGGTGAACATGACAAAGTTTGTGGAAGAGACTAACGTGAGTGTAAAAGGATTTATTTGGTACGTATATGTGCAGGTTTGCTTATTGTATTTTTGGGGGGAAAATGACAATGAATAGAGGAAGAGGGTGTGGGTATTTGTTTGGAGGGAACACGATGTATTGGATTTTTTGGTGTATAAATCAGTGCGACGTGTCACTGAGAAATACCTCGCCTTACGGTGACGGGCCAGGAAAACAGATGCCACTTATTCAATAAACTAATACTCATAGGGAAGAAAAATGTGTGCTGAATATGGAAAGGGGAGGGGTGGTAGGGGTGGAGGGGGGGCTGCCTGTCAATAGGAAGGTTTTATGTGTTGGAGGAGGAGATCAAATTCAGCTGAACAAGCCAAACAGAACAGAATCATAGCAGTAAGCTACATGATCACAACCATCACTTCAGTATTTGTCCTCCTGTAAAATAACATATCATTCACATTGTCACAGTTTCTATAGCAACAGGAAGATTGTTCATCTCAGGAAGGATTGATTAAGATTAGGATTAGATCTTTCTCTTGCTGATTTCAGACTTTAGTGGCCAGTTTATTTTAATCCTATTCATCATGAATGTTTCTGGGCTGTATTTACAGTTTAAATAGGTTTAAAATAATGCTAATGTGGTGGATTATTCACATCCCACTCTGTGTAAACGGTAAATTACCGATCATTAGAAAATACAGAAAGTGGCTCTAAAAATGCACAAATCAACAACATAAATGTAGAAAGTGATAAAACTACAATAGGACACAACTTGACCCATTCATAAATAATAATGTACAGGCCTGTAACTGACTGAGCTGCTGATTAATCACATTAAATTCTTTGTGAAACATACACTGACTATAGTCCAGGGCTGCCCAAATTATTTTGAATAGTAGTGAAGGGCCGTGGGTAAAAACTAAACATTCATGTTCCAGTGCATGAAATAAATACGCTAATAATATCAGTGTGAAAAATAAACACTCAAAGTAGCTTTTCTTTGTTGTGTTTCATGGCATAAAATTATGAAACATCTTAATGTCTTCAAATACATTTAGTACAAATTCAACAAAATGACACAACATACCATCCTATACAATCAAAACACTACATAAAAAAATCCTTTCAAACTCAAGAAAAATTATGTAATTAGCTTTATTATAAATCATAATCATAATAAATACATTTTAGATAGCGCTTTTCATTTTTATATTCTATAAAAAAAAAAATCAAATATAGGCAGCGGCCCAAAACAAATCGCTTGCGGGCCAACTTTGGCCCACGGGCCCCAAATTGGACAGCCATGCTATAGACTAAAGCTGATGCGTCAGATGTTAACGTAACAGAAACATAAACGGCATTTGAGAGTAACTTTTATTGTTTACTCTTTTTTCTTCTTCTCTGATGGACTTAAGAAGCACGTCTTCTTCTCTGGTTTTATTGGTGGA
Organism: Gouania willdenowi; assembly: GCF_900634775.1. Classification (NCBI taxonomy): domain Eukaryota; kingdom Metazoa; phylum Chordata; class Actinopteri; order Blenniiformes; family Gobiesocidae; genus Gouania; species Gouania willdenowi. The sequence continues at coordinate 42,350,226 of NC_041052.1, forward strand.
GGCGTTGCATACCGCCACCAACTGTACAGGAGGTGTAATGACACGCTACATTCACAGAGCGAGGATGAACAGCGCCAACATTTGTTTTTAGAAAATTTATTTTTGGCATGCGGCCACAAATAAATGAACGTTTGGGAAACACTGAACTAACTATACCACTCTATTTACAAATGCACAATCATTCCAACCTACTCTTCACTGATTCTAAAGGTATGAGGGGGCGGGGCCAACAGTGGTGCTTTAATACGAAAGCTGCCCCCAAAATGTCATCAGCCTCCGTTCTCCGTAATAGTTAAGATTCAACCACTAGAGGGCGCTCACTCTCACCTTTTAACAACAAATTTAAATACTATGACTAAGCTGTAAAGAGTTGGACAATAATAAAGTTTTTCATACCTAAAAACACTTGTTTTAACCCTCAGAGCATCTTTGTGACCAAAAGTGACATTTTGAATGTTTTTATTTGTTTTCCTCTGAATATTCTGGTCATTTTTAACATTTTTTATTTTCTTAATTCCAAAGTCCTGTGTATTATAAGTGTATAGAAAAGGACATATATTATGAATCATACTGATACTTAGTAACCTCCTGACCAAATTTGCCCCATTGACTCCCATTATAACTACATATTTTCATAAACTGTAATCATGACATATCATCATGCTTTTTGAATTAATACCTAATAGATCAAAGCCTCTACCTTCAAAATAAAGGTAAAATATGTTTTACATGTAATGACCTTCTACCAACCAGAGAACATTTTAGGGAAACATCATTGAAGGCCTAGATTTATAATCTTGCAAAATATACAAAGTGTACAAGTTTATTTTTTTCATTAAAACTGTTCTTGTGCTAAAAATAATAATGCATTAAATTACATTATGATATAATCAATTAATGACATGGTCAATGCTGTAATATTTTCATCACAAATATTTCACTTTGGCCTTCATTCATTTTTGGAAAAACTGAATATTTAGTGTTTTTCCTACTGAAAAACATATAGGTTTTCATAATAAACAGTCCATAGAAACATAAAAAGGGTTTGAAAGTTATAATACATTTTATATGTGTGGATAGGTCTGAAGTAGTTGCATTTTTATGAGATTGTTTGTGTGCACAAGGGTTTAGTTACTCTTTAATGATGAAAGAGAACTTGTTTTCCATGTTTATAGATAAAGGAGAAAATCTGAGTAACAGATGAAAAGCTTTTCATTCCCATGAGAACATTTAATTTCATGGTTATTGATGTTGACTGGATGCATATTGATACGTTTTAATACCATTTTCTCTTCATATCCAGGTGAACTTTCCACAGGCTTTTTTAAATCCATCAGAGGAGCTTTATTTACTCTAGTGAGGCCCTGGAAGTTCCACACTCGTGTTCATGAACTGGACACAGGCTAAACTTTAGAAAGCGATAAGTGATGAAAAGTAATGAAGTTGTTTTTTTAACCAACAGGCGACTAAAGTCATGCAGTTTGATGATTATTATTACGTACTAATTATTACGTAGAGCATTTATGGTCGCTGTGTTTATTTTAAAGCAGTTTCTTTAATGACACGTCCACTATTTTTCTTATGACTTTGATCTACAGTGTCACTGTTTATGAATGAGTCATCGCTTTGTGTATAATACAATATAGTAGATGCTGTTCTTTACATAGCTGGAGGGTTTGGGGTTTGAATCCCACCTCATGCTAATCATGCATGTCTTTATTTCCCTGCATACATGTGACCATGTGTGTATAGTGGTAGCCTTTAGAGAACAGCTGTGGATACAGATGTAGCTTATGTCCACTGCTAGGTTTAAATACCAAGAAAGTAAGTTTATTTTTATTTTTATAGATCCAATCATATTTTATAGATATTATAAACGCTGACACAAGGTCTGAAGCTGATCGATGATGTCTGACATTTCTGTCATTTATTTTGTACATGGCTCTAGGTTTTCCTATAATAATCACACTTTAATATTTAATGCTATAAAACCATTATTACTGCATTATAATCTATTATTTTTCTTTGTACTTCTCAGAAGTCACAGAATTATGAACTGAACCCTGTGTAATGTTAGAATACTTCAACATATTTAGAGATTTAAAGTAGAAAAAACAAAAAACAAACAAAAACAGTATTATATTGTCAGTACAAACATATCATTTATTAAGTAGGGCTGTGCATTACCACGAATCTGATGATATCATTCATGATTTGTGTGCATGTAACAATACAATATATCCAATACCAAACAACACGATATCCATCCATCTTCATACCCGCTTATTCCCACTTTATCAGGGTCGCGGGGGTTTAATCCTGATTAAATTGTAATTGAGTTCAGATAATTGACTTTGTAATTGTAATTGCCATTAAAATTCCATAAGAATTGTCAATTGTAATTTAACTCAAAACTGATGAACCCGCATGTTACACTTTTACACATATGTAGTTAACAATTATTAACATGTGTTTCATATCAAACTTTCCCACATTTTACCATTTTTAGAAATATATAGATCTAGGGGTACACTGACACAAAAAATGATCAGATGTCCACACCTTAAATATTAAAACCTATATTTTCATTGATTATGAATCCTAACAAGGTAATCAATAGATAGGTAATAAATGAGATGATAGATATTTGTTTTTAGAGTATTTTACAGCTGATTTAGGACCTGTTAGCATTAGAGATGCTAACAGAGAGCTAGCCTTGGACTCCCTGGTCCCCGCTCTATCTGCTGCCTGGCTGCATCTTTGGTTCCAGTAAAGTGCTTGGGTTTACAGTAGTGGTTCTTACACATACACTGACATGTCTTAGACTGTGGATAAAACTGGTACTGGGCTTAACTTTAGACACGTTGATCCTAAATACCTGTTTTAGGTTTTACCACTCACTCTGTCCACCACCATTATAGCTCAGCTTCACACTGGTCACCAGACTGGTTTGATTACACAACACAATATACACAACTATAACTACACATCTCACTCTCACTTTATAATAATCAACTCTTCCCACCCTTTACATTTCCTACCTTGAGTCTCTCCTGTAATGTAATTGCAACTGAAAAATGTAATTGACCCTAACCCTGAGTCCATCACTAATCAGTACATTTAATAATGTGTTCATTTGTTTGTAAATAAATTAATCTACTCAGGCCACATCTTTCAAACTACAGTACCCACAATGCATATCACTGCTTCTAGAAAAGCCCAAGACACAATCTATAATGACAAGGTATCGGCTGTTGGCTCAGTTTTGGCCAAGGTTCATTTGATGAGTCCAAGTGGTTCAGAGAGAACATAATGTGGGCCTTTGTGCTTTAATGGAGCCATCGATAGAGAGTGTGTGTGTGTGTGTGTGTGTGTGTGTGTGTGTGTGTGTGTGTGTGTGTGTGTGTGTGTGTGTGTGTGTGTGTGTGTCTGTGTGTGTGTCTGTGTGTCTGTGTGTGTGTGTGTGTGTGTGTGTGTGTGTGTGTGTGTGTGTGTGTGTGTGTGTGTGTGTGTGTGCGCGCGCGCGCGTGTGTGTGTGTGTGTGTGTGTGTGTGTGTCAGCTCACTTCCACTTACATAAAAAGAAGATATTTGTGTTTGCATGGGTGTGTTTAGAGAGCCATTGATTGCGTATTGACGGAGGCTGAGGAGTGATTTATTGCTGCTGGTCTCACAGGGAAAGAACATCTTCATATAAGACGGGCAGATATTAACTGCTATGGATTAGTCTGCATCCATACAGGTCAATCGACACACTTCACTTTGCATCAGTGCACGTCACAAAACGCTCACTTTCACCAAAACCTCCAGAAACACCTTTAAAAACACACGTTAACGTACACGTTTAAGGCCTGATTTACTATAGATCCTAAATAAACAGCATTAAATATGATGCACACACTAATACATGTTCACCAGGTGCATGAGATTCACTAAGATTGTCATCACAGTTAATAACAGGTGCAGAAAGATAAATGGATTTGTGTACATGACAAAGTACTATTACCTTTATTACTGGAGTAAAAGTACAAATACTTCCTGTCAGAAACTATTGCAAAACAAGCAAAAGTTGCTCAGTAAAAATATTACTAAGTGAAAGTCAGGGCGTGGCTCAATTACATTTTTTAATTACAATTATGTATTCAATTATCAATGTTCAGTTACAACTCAATTATGATTACGGTGACTGGCATTTTTTCAAATTACAATTAAGATTACAATTATTATTTTCCCCCTCATTTATTTATTTATAGTTATTTATTTGACAGGGACAATTCAATTCAACAGATTTTATTTTTTTTTTTTGACAATTTGAGAATTACGTTCTCAATTACTAAAGTTCAATCACAATGAATCACAATTACTGATCCTTTAATAAATAACCTTATGTAATGTAACCTTTCTCTTGTGTTAGCTTTCTGTTAGCATCTCTAATGCTAACTGTAAAATACACTAATAAATAATATCTAGTTTATCATCTATTGATTACCTTGTTAGGCTTCATAATCAATGACTATATTGGTTTTAATATTTTTGGTGTGGACATTTTACCCAAGTTTACATTTAATTAAATTTTATATTGAATTGCCATTACAATTATAATGAAAAAGTAAATTATCTAAACTCAGTTACAATCAAATTACGATTACAACAGCAATGCATTTGGTCCAATTACAGTTATAATTATGTCATAATTGTAATTAAGGATCAATTATAATTGACCCCAACCCTGGTTTGAGTCAATGTTGTCACCAGAAGATCTTATTTTATTTTATTTTATTTTATTTTATTTTATTTTATTTTATTTTATTTTATTTTATTTTATTTTATTTTATTTTATTCTTTGACTTAAACTTCATGACAGTATGTAAATCAAAACAATAAAAAGTAAAGATTGAATACATATGTTCTAATCACTAGATGAAGCTAAAGCTTTTATAATTGTGTTTTATGTATTATTTTGTTATGTTAACGTCATAAATTAGCAGCAGTTTATCATCACATGTCGAGGCTTTTTACGTCTAATTCTTCATTAATCTCTCAGTGTTCAAACATTAATTCTAGAAATGTTAAATTCACACCAAACTCCTCTGTGTGTGTGTTAGATGTTTAGTTGACCTCTGACCTCTCCCTGATGGCACTGCACACACACACACACACACACACAGTCTGTCATCAGTACATGTGTTAAACATGTAGAAGTGTTGTTTCTACCTCATGTTGTGTTGAAAGACTACACAGGGTTTATTTATTGTTCTGATCACGTCTAATGTCTAACTCTTTATTTTCCCATGTGTCCTGCAGTAAAAACATGTTTCGGTTTCTTTGTGGTTTTGTGGACTCACATCTTTAGCTGTTGACCCACTGGAAGATATTCAGGTTTTAATATCATAACAATAATAACATGAACATCAAAGAAGAAAAAGTTTTCTTTGAATTATTTATTTATTTATTTATTCATTGAGCTTCTGTGGGATTTTCCATTTTTAGGGTTGGGTGAGTAAAACTCAGGCCGTACATTGTATTAAAATCTGCTCTTCTGTTCATTATTATATATTTAAAAAAAAATAAGTCTGGCCTTTCAACGCTCATCTTAAAGCACACTTGTCAAACTCATGGTCCAGGGGCCCAATCCGGCCCTTTGGAGCATCCACTTCGGCCCGCAGGAGAAAGTAAAAATGACAGAGAAAACATGAATCATTGTGTAAATGAAACCCAACAATATTTACAGGTTCTCATAGTTTTCTTGGTGATTATATTCTACGATTGCAGTCATTTTTAATGTGAAACAGTTGGAAGAAAACTAAAAATTCTTACAAAATCTTTCAATTTTCCTCAAATTATTAAATAATATTTACCTTAATCAATTAAAAATGTATCACAAAATCCAGGAAATGTAAAGTTTAGATCCTGTTGGGACTGATATTTGTCACTTATTGCTTGGATATTGTTGGTTTAGTATTTTATGTATATATAGAAATGTAAACTAGGGAACAATAATGAATGAAATTACTTGCATAAAATCTGTGACTCACTTGAAGTCAAACTGTTCCGTATTTGGCCTAAATCTTGCCTAAAACCCTTTAAATGTTCTAATTAGTAGATCTATGTCAACAAACACATTATCATGACTATGATAAACTTACAGGCCTTTCTGCTATTCAACTCCAACGGGAAATGCAAGATAAGTCAAGGTTTCTGCCTCTTAGAGCCAATCCTTGGCACCCAACGCGCTGAAGCAGTGGAAAATAGATGATGATGATGATGATGATGATTAACATCATTTAGTAGCTTTTTCTGTCACAATAACAACTTGTGCTACTTTTAGTTGCTCTAAAAAACCAGGGAACGTTAAAGATGTCAATGCAAACCTCTGTTTATAGAAAGATGATAAAAACAGTTGTGACACAAAAAATAATCTGACCACAGGGGGCGACAGTTCCAACTCTGAGGATTGGTAGTCGACAATGAAGCAGAGAAGAAAAGCTTTCTTAAGGGACCTTTACTCACCCTAAAACAGTGCACTGACACGCTTTGGTGGCTGGAGTTAGAGAGTAAATCATGGACTATCTATCATAGTATTATAGCCAAATGATCTAAAATGCTAGCTAAATGGTCTTAAAAGCTTCTAAATAATGTAAAAAGCTGCTAAATTATAGCTACAAAGCTTCTAAATGAGTTTGTTGTACTTAAATCTACTACTTGGCTACATTGACAGGTTATTAAAGGGCTGAGTGGATGACACGCCCACCGTGTACACCTTTCTCTCCAAGTTGAGATAAATCACGCACAACTTCTTGATGTATACTTGTTTTATTTTTATTTTATGCTTAATTGATTCCAAACCAATGTGTCCATTAAAGCAATCAGTTCACCATTAAATCTCCGCACTTCACACATTATACAATCAAACAGTGTTTGCGGTGTTCTGGTGTTGTTATGTTGTGGTAAGAAACTGTTTGAGCTCCACCTCGTCAAGCAACAAAAACCTTGTCCCGGAAGTGGCATCACATGTATAGTTTATGACACGCTCAATTAAGACCCACACTTGTATACACCCATAAAATGTCCATTACAGATGTAAAAAACTACTAAATTATCTAAAAAACTACTAAATTATCTAAAAATCTACTAAATGATCTAATAATCAGGCTGAATGTTTCACTCCAATAGAAAACAATGGATGTTCACAGGCAGTTGGGCCGTGTGACATCATCAATCACATGATTTCAAGATGGAGGAACACAGGCTCTAAACTGTAAAGTAGTCTCATTTTTAAAATGTAGTTAAATGAATATGATGAATAATAATGTGTTTTATTAGTCATAGATCTACTAATAACGACATTTAGAAGATTTTAGGATATATTTATAAAAACAGTGGAGGATCCCTTTAATTCAAAAAGTACTTTTACTCATAAAACACAAAGTAAATATTCAGAGAATACTTAACTAAAAGTCACTGTTTAAACAAAGTGACCCAGGTTTTGTTCACAAACTGGTTCTGAGCCTCCACGGTTTCCTTTTGCTCTTTCCTAAAATAATCCATTAGCGTTAGATCCTATCACAGCTGACCTCAGGCGTACGGCTCTGTACACCCTGAACAGGACACCAGTCCATCACACACACACACACACACACACACTGGAGCTAACACAGGTTAATTGGGGTCAACCCCAGTAGCTTCTCACTGTGATGCAGAAGCTCTTTCTTTCTTTCCTCTATTCTTTATTCTCTACATCAGAATAGATCCCATGGATGTTCTCTGTTATCTACTAAACATTGTGACAGGGACACAGAGTGTGTTGAATGAGGTGAACATGAGTAACAAACATGAACCTAAAAATGTCTGTACGTGTGTGTGTGTGTGTGTGTGTGTGTGTGTGTGTGTGTGTGTGTGTGTGTGTGTGTGTGTGTGTGTGTGTGTGTGTGTGTGTGTGTGTGTGTGTGTGTGTGTGTGTGTCCTCCTCCTTCTGTTTGCTCCACTGTAATAAACAATAACCGGGCATTAATCTCACAGCCTGCTGCCTTAATAAATAATATCCACACATTCATCAACTTAAACTATTCACAATCAATGCAGCTCTTCATAGAAAACCCAGCTAATAAATAGTGGTGCGGCCCACTGAGGCGTGAACTTATAGACCATCCGGCTGATAAATGAACCCACGCCCTCAGCGTGACGCCTTTTATGTGGAAAACTGCAAGTGAGAATTTTTCGATTTTATATTACGCTGTTTTACTCTGCTTTAGTGAGTGTTTGTGCGTGCGCTGAATGTGCATGTGATTTATTGGTTTGCTGAAGATGTTTTTTTTTTATCTATTGGTTCAGATTCTGAGGTGTTCACCAGTGTAGAAAATAGTGATGTGCTTGTTTAGTCTCATTTTCTGAAAGGACGTGTACGATGATAAACTCTACATCAAAGACATGTGTCTTAATGTAAAATGAGATTAGGATGTTATATATGATATGATAGAGAATAATGGGCTCACGATAACGATACGATACAATGTTTTAGAAAGTCACGCGATGTCATCACCCAAAGCACAGCTACTGAGTTATATTTGACTATTTAGTTCATTTAAAAAGATAGTTAGAAAGGGAAAAAGTTAAAAATAACAATGCTTTTAACTTTGGGCATATTTACATACGTGAACTATTCAACTCAATAAGAACATAACTATAACATAAATAATTTCTATTTAAAGTGCAAGAAAAGATTTTCCTCGTTGTTCATTAATTTTGCATAATTAAAACTAGAAATGTCTACACAGCCTTATTTTAAGGCATTCAATATTTTTAAAGAATATTAGAATTTCTACATTTTCTCACAGCAACCGAGACCTTTGGGCATTGACTATGTTTACTGACGTATGAACGTATTTATGCTTCATCCCCCACATGCACTCATCATTTGCAATCATACTAACATACTACTCATACTAACATATTACTCATACTAGCGTACTACTCACACTAATGTACTACTCATACTAACATACTACTCACACAAACGTACTACTTATACTAAGTGTAATGTCTAAATGAGTATGTAGTGCTTTCACATCAGATAGTATGAAAAGAATGAAAATGGGAGAAATATCAGGATGTATACTATAAGGGGACATTTTTTAAGTATGCACGGTGGGCAGAGTAGTCATACTCAACCATCCCATGATGCATTGAGAGCTGAATGTAAAATAGTCCTGGGACCAGCTTTAAGATGAAAGTCAAACATCACCTTTTCAAAGTAAAAGCATCTATTCCATTATTTTTTAAACTCTTTTGTAAATAGGACTTTTATTTTGAAGTTAACAGGAAGTCAGTAGTCAGTAGACTATAGTGTATAGTAGACAGTATATACTATAGTGTATAGTAGACAGTATATACTATAGTAAATAGTAGACAGTATATACTATAGTGTATAGTAGACAGTATATACTATAGTAAATAGTAGACAGTATATACTATAGTGTATAGTAGACAGTATATACTATAGTGTATAGTAGACAGTATACACTATGGTGTATTGTAGACAGTATATACTATAGTGTATAGTAGACAGTATATACTATAGTGTATAGTAGACAGTATACACTATGGTGTATTGTAGACAGTATATACTATAGTGTATAGTAGACAGTATATACTATAGTATATAGTAGACAGAATATATTATAGTGTATAGTAGACAGTATATACTATAGTATATAGTAGACAGTGTATGCTATAGTATATAGTAGACAGTATATACTATAGTCTATAGTAGACAGTATGTACTATAGTCTATATTAGACAGTATATACTCATTGAGTTAGTAGTGGATAGTACGTTAGTGGGACATTTACAACATAGCTATTCCTCTGTTCAGACGACTAATCCTCACTGTGAGACAGGCTAACGTACAGATGGTGATGTAGGTACAGTATTTACTATAGTATATCCTAGTAAATAGGACAATGCTTTAGAAGATTAGAAACCGCTGGCAAAGATAAGATATTTAGTTTTCAGCAACATCACTTGTAAGATGTTTGAGTAGATGACTGTGTGTACGCTGATCCCTGGACTCTTTGTGTCCCTCAGACCGTACCAGTGTGGCCACTGCTCCCAGTCCTTCTCTCAACCATCAGAGCTGAGGAATCACGTGGTCACACATTCCAGTGACAGACCCTTCAAATGTGGATACTGTGGCCGAGCCTTCGCTGGAGCCACCACGCTCAACAACCACATTAGGACTCATACCGGAGAGAAGCCGTTCAAGTAAGTAACAGTGAGTACCCCGACCCATGCAAGCCTCCAACCAACCACATTCAAATCACACATGTACTCAACCATATAAACACAGTGTCTTTTAGTGTATGTTTTATTTATATGATTATAAATATAGGATACAGAAAGACGGAAAACACTTAAAGTCTGTGTAAAGCAGAAATAAATGTGTTATGAATTTGTCACACAACAGAAACATGTTATTGACACTGAGACACATTTGAAAGATGAAAAAAGTTGCTAAGTATATAAAATAAGGTCTCAAAATCATGGAAAAACAAGCACTTCTCTTTGCTCTGAAACGCTGGGGGCGTGTCAGTTTAAGGAGCTGGAACCACGCCCATGTGTGGGAGGGGCATGTATTAACCTTAACCCTATGGGGGAGAGCAGATTGAAAATCCAAAAGTGCTCTGATGGGGCGAGGTGTCAGCAGAAAGGTCTGCTCCGCCCGAGTCCGATCATGTTGATGCTAATGATGGCTCCGTTTGAATGGCTTTTTACATGTTTTAAGGAATATATTAATGAACTATTTAATGTGTTCAGAGGAAAATGTCTGAATTTGCTTTACACAGATTTTAAAGAATTATGACTGAAAAAGAGCCGTGTAACAATAAGAACAAACCCTAAACGAACCCTAAACAGGGTTCACCACTAACCAATAAGAACATGTGCATGAACATCATTTTTCTTCCACTTATGATTGATATTGAGTTAAAAACACCAAATATGACCAATAAAGCTGAACGCTTAGTTTGAATTAAATCATAACAGTGTTCCCTGGTGAGTGTGAGCAGTCAATGTCTTTAAATTGACATTTAAATTTAAGTTTTTAAATTGTAAGTCCACCTTTTTTTCTGCTAAATACAAATCTGATCAGGTATGAACTAATGTAGTTTATTGATCTTATCGTCCCTCTCTTCACATTTAAGTGTAAGTATTTAAATGTTTTCAATATCAGAGTAACTGCCCTCTATGGGTTGAACGCTGCTATTACAATAGAATGTTTCTATTGGCTTAGATTAAATCAATCACTATTTGCCCCGCCCCTTGGGGGAGGGACTGGTTTCCTCAGTGAGCATTGATTGACAGCTCCATGTGGAGCTGTGCTGTACCGTATGGGTGGGGCTGTGTAGAACTGTGACTAGGCGTGTCCTAACTGCTCTTGGAGCCACGCCCATAATCAAGGCTTTTTTTATTTCAACCTGGGGGTGGAGCAACACTTTAATGCTTCAGGCATTTAACTGAACAACTCTGCTTCTAAACCAGATAACATTCAGTTTGATCATGTTTTATTTCCATCTGTGTAATATATTGTTTTAAGTGTCTGTCACAATGACCTCTGACCTTTCAAGTCTTAGGAAAATTGTACAAAATAATTAAATTTCAGCAAAATAAATGATAGTTACAATTATGACATAATTATAATTGAAAAAAATGTTTTGCTGTTGTAATCATAATTTAATTGTAATTGAGTTCAGATGGAAATTATATGAAAACTACACTTTAATGAAACGTAAAACTGGGTAACAATGTTTCAGTTGTATGTATTACACATACTGTACGTAGATACCAATTATTAAAATATGTTTCATTTTACGTTTTCCCATTACCTGTGAGTTCTCTTCAGGATCATTTTAATTTAGGAAATTAAAAAAACAAATAAAAAAATCTATGTTTATAGTGACAGAAAAAAGGCCCAGACACCCACACCATAAATATTAATACCAATATATTCATTGATTATGAAGCTTAACAAGGCAACAAATAGATAATAAACTTATTAGATGATATATAATATTCACTAGTGTATTTTACATCTGATTTAAGACATGGGTCAAACTGAACCGTTAGCATTAGAGATGCTAACAGAATGCTAACACAAGAGAGAGATTCATTAAATTTGAACTTAAGCATACCTGTCAAGTATCCCGTTTTGTCCGGAGACTCCCGTATTTTACCCCTCTTTCCCGCCATCTTCACGTAATAGTATTTTCCTGTAAATATCCCGTATTTTAATGTAGTAATAATTAAAAGATGCTTTATTAAACTGAACGCCATCACTAGCCTTGTGAGAACTGCCTCCTGAAATGGCCTGAGTGACAGTTCTCGCGATATTAGCGCCGACAGCGGCAACAAACCCGGAAACCACTCAGAAAAAAGATGGATGAAGACGTTACGGTGAAAAAACACAACGAACTGTAAATACGTTGTGAAACCTTTTGGAAGAAAAATGAGAGTTTACCAGAGGTTGAACTTTTAACAGTGAAATGAGGTAATGCTAACAGAAAAATGCTAAATACAGGTTTAGGTGCACGTGAGAAAATGTCATTGACATTTTTTATCGGAAGGTTTTACAATCATGAAAAAGTCCCTGAATCAACAACTGATGATTGAGGTGAATGTAAAGAAGGCAGAGGTGATGCACACACACACACACACACACACACACACACACACACACACACACACACATTTCAAAGTAAAAAAGACAGAAAGCAGCAAAGCAGCGTTAATGAGCAATCAGAGGAAAGAACAAAGCTTTATATCAGCACTTTAAAATCTCAGTGGACGCAGAGCAGGACAACGACCATCATGGACAGTAATCTACATCAGATCAATCAGCGCACACACACGCACACACACACACGCACACACACGCACGCACGCACGCACACGCACGCACGCACACACACACACATTAAAGCTGCCACTGTTACTTTATCAGACAGAAAAATTCAGCTTTATTCTAATGTCCATGAATTAGAAGTTGATGCTGTGGAGCCTCTCATACATCTTTTTGCTTTAATTCATACAACATAGAACATGAGAACATAGAACATGAGAACATAGAACATGAGAACATAAAACATGAGAACATAGAACATGAGAACATAGAACATGAGAACATAGAACATGAGAACATAGAACATGAGAACATGAGATGGTAGATTATGAGAACATAGAACATGAGAACATAGAACATGAGAACATAGAACATGAGAACATGAGATGGTAGATTATGAGAACAGAACATGAGAACATGACAACATGAGAACATATAACATGAGAACATAGAACATGAAAACATAGAACAGGAAAACATAGAACATGAGAACATGAGAACATGAGAACATGAGAATATGAGAACATAGAACATAGAACATAGAACATAGAACATGAGAACATGAGAACATGAGAACATGAGGACATAGAACATAGAACATAGAACATGAGGACATAGAACATGAGAACATAGGACATAGAACATCGAACATAGAACATAGAACATGAGAACATAGGACATAGAACATATAACATATAACATATAACATAACATATAACAAATAACATAGAACATAGAACATAGAACATGAGAACATAGGACATAGAACATAGAACATAGAACATGAGAACATAGAACATTGAACATGAGGACATAGGACATAGGACATAGGACATAGGACATAGGACATAGGACATAGGACATAGGACATAGAACATAGAACATGAGAACATAGGACATAGAACATGAGAACATAGAACATGAGGACATAGGACATGAGAACATAGAACATAGAACATAGAACACAGAACATGAGGACATAGGACATGAGAACATGAGAACATAGGACATAGGACATAGAACATTAGAACATAGAACATAGAACATAAGAACATAGAACATGATAACATAGAACATGAGAACGTAGAACATGAGAACATAGAACATGAGAACATGAGAACATGAGAACATAGGACATAGAACATAGAACATAGAACATGAGGACATAGGACATAGGACATAGGACATAGGGCATAGAACATAGAACATAGAACATAGAACATAGAACATGAGAACATAGGACATCGAACATGAGGACATAGAACATGAGAACATAGGACATAGAACATCAAACATAGAACATAGAACATAGAACATAGAACATAGAACATGAGAACATAGGACATAGAACATATAACATATAACATATAACATATAACATAACATATAACATATAACAAATAACATAGAACATAGAACATAGAACATGAGAACATAGGACATAGGACATAGAACATAGAACATAGAACATAGAACATGAGAACATAGAACATGAGAACATAGGACATAGAACATGAGAACATAGAACATGAGGACATAGGACATGAGAACATAGAACATAGAACACAGAACATGAGGACATAGGACATGAGAACATGAGAACATAGGACATAGGACATAGGACATAGGACATAGGACATAGGACATAGAACATTAGAACATAGAACATAGAACATAGAACATAGAACATAGAACATAGAACATGATAACATAGAACATGAGAACGTAGAACATGAGAACATAGAACATGAGAACATGAGAACATAGGACATAGAACATAGAACATAGAACATAGAACATGAGGACATAGGACATAGGGCATAGAACATAGAACATAGAACATGAGAACATGAGAACATAGGACATAGAACATAGAACATTAGGACATAGAACATAGAACATGAGAACATGAGATAATAGAACATAGAACATGAGAACATGAGAACATGAGAACATAGAACATAGAACATAGAACATAGAACATAGAACATAGAACATAGGACATAGAACATAGAACACAGAACATAGAACATCCCCAGCATCACACACTTATGAGACCAATGTGAGCTCACCCAATACAGGAAGTGGCAGTGATTTTATTAAAACTATAGAAATACAAGTATTCAGTTAAATTAATAAAATAAATAAGTAACTTTATGTTATGTTAAGTCCAGACTCTAGTAGCCTAAATATTTTTATATGACTGAAATTATTTATTTGATGAAATTTAATCAAGTATTAATATTATGATGTTATAATAAATCTAAATCTAAATGTTAAATCAGAAACCTCAACTCTCTCCGTGCACTGCCCCCTCTCCCCCCTCTGCACCCCCCTGCACACAATAACCCTCTCTAATTGAACTCACGTTTACGTGTGATCGAAAGGCGCTGACCTACCCATTTTGTTTGATTTTTAACATTTAGCTTGACACTTGACAACCGATTTAACATTTAGATTTAGATTTAAAATTTAGATTTAACATTTAGACTTAACATTTAGCTTTACATTTAGATTTAGATGTAACATTTCAATTTGGATTTAACATTTACCTTTACATTTGACTTTTAGATTTAACATTTAGATTTAGATTTTTTTTTCATGTGTACACATTTTTAACAATGATGTAAATCATGCTGTTTTTTATGAATTTGTCTCAAATGAAAGAAAAATGAGCTAAATGTGAGGAAAGTGAGTGAAATATGTTGATGACTATGAAACAGTTTTTACACTCAGCATCCATAGCCGTGCTAGACTACGTCTGGTTCCTTTGATCTGGTACACATCAAAGGATTCTGGAACTGAACAAACATTGAAAATGAACAAATGTGACATGAAGTTGACAAATGGAAAACATTAGTGGAGCAGTGAGGAAGAGGAGGAGGAGCTTGTGAATGCTTGTAGCAACAGATGTAGTTACAGTAAATAAAGGTTTATGACTCATTGAGAGGGATCAACTCTTTTATTATGTTCATGTTGACACTGTGTGCAACAGCATTTATAGAATGTAACTGTGAAGCAATAGAAGCAACGTTCACTGTGAAAATAACTAAATGTCACTGCCAGGGTTAGGGTCAATTACATTTTTCAATTACAATTACGTCTTCAATTATCCATGTTTAATTTCAACTCAATTACGATTACAATAACCAGCAGTTTTTTCAAAATTACGATAAAAATTTGAATTATTATTATTCCCCTGAAAGTCAATTACAATTATGTTCTTAATTACTAAAGTTCAGTTACAATTAATCAGAATTACTGAGCCTTTAATAAAGAACATAACCTTCCTCTTGTGTTAGCTTTCTGTTAGCATCTGTAATGCTAACGGGTCAGTTTAATAAATATTATCATCTAATTAGTTTATCATCTATTGGTTACCTTATTAGGATTCCTAATCAATGATATTATTGGTTTTAATATTTATGGTGTGGGCGTCTGAGCCTCTCTATACACAGAGATTTATAATATTATGAAAATATTAAAATGATCTTGAAGAGAACTGACTGGTAAACGTTAATATGAAACGTATTTTAATAATTATTAACTACGTATGTGTTAGACATAGATCTGTAACATAGTTCACCAGGTTCGAGTTTAAACTGTAAATGACAGTTTTTATAGAATTTAAATGACAATTATAATTACAGTCAATTATCTGAACTTAATTAAAATTCAATTATGAATTGGAGAAGTGCCAGGTCAGAACACCAACACTGTGCCCTTCATTGTAAAGCGCTATATAAAATTGATGTATAATAATAATAATAATAATAATAATAATAATAATAATAATAGGTTATTATTATTTCAGTGTTTTTGACCTCGTTTAGAATCCATCAAACCATTGAGCAGAACATTAATAAAACATGAGCTAACATGAAGTGTTAGCTCTTCTCTGTGGGGGAGGGACACACTTGTTGCTTGATGGCCTATACAGCAGACATAGGCAACTGGCGGCCCGGGGGCCACATGTGGCCCTCGCTCTAATTTTGAGTGGCCCCTGAATGAAATGCACAAAATGAGTTAAAAACACATACACAATTACAGAAATATACAGTAGACAAAATAAATTCACAAAATTACTCCTAAAACACAATAGACAACAAAAAACAGAGGAAATGAGAGGAAAATAAGCTCAATAACTTTAATAAAAAACCATAAAACGACAGTAAGACAGCAACAGTTATTGATCCCAGTGTTAATGCTCATATTGGTCATTATTGTAAAGCTTCACTGATCCACAGCAGTTTGTTTGTGTGTCTGTTGTTGGATCAGATGTTGTAACAGTTCTAAAGCAGCTCTGTGGGTTTTTCTGCATTAACAGACACATTAGTCATGTGACCAGAGCACGTCTGGTTTCTTTTTCTCATGCTGGTGGAAAATTTACAAAATGAGAAATGTTTAGAGTGAAACTTGATATTACAGTTAACAAACTGTTCCCAGGCACACATACAGTACATTCCACCACTTTCATTTGGGGGCTGAAAAAAACTCCAATGTAGTCATGCTTGTGTCTAACATCAGCAGAAAAAGCTGCATTAGAACATAATTAATAACCATATAATCACACAATCAGGATTTAAACCTAAATATTATCCTTAAATATTACATTTTACTCTTAGGGTCAATCTGACCCCACAGATATTTACCACCAGGAAATGATTTTCAGAAAATTGTTGACCAAGTTTTAGTGTCAGACACTTTGTTTATTTGTTGAATCCGTAAATAATCCCTAATAATGACCTGTTCTCTAGCGCCACCATCAGGACAAACTTTTACATTAGAATTAATTTATCTTCAATACATTTCATTCAAATCTTCTCAGATTTACAGACAACATTAATGAGCGCTAGAGTATGAACCCTATTGGTTGTGGTGATGAAATGACCTTTGACCTTTGCTGCAGCGCCACCATCAGGTCAAACTTTTACTTTTAAAGTTAGTGGATCTGGAAAATCGCTTTTCTAAATATTTTCTAATTTGGGGTGCACATTCATGACTCTCACACAATGAATCGATGATGATGTTGGTGACCCGCCCCCGCCCCCCCCCTCGGCTCTCACAATGCCTCAAAATCAGGCTCCTCCTAAACACAATCCTCATTCTCCTCTACATTAGTTTTACTGTGAAAGAGCTGTTCCAAAACCTAATTTACGTTAAACCTTTTCCTAGAGGACATTGAGAGAGAGAGAGAGAGAGAGAGAGAGTGTAGATAGCAATACACACACAGAGCAAAATGTGGAATAATTTGGAAAAAGAGCTGCCATACAAGCTTTTATATGTTTGCTCCTCCCTTAGTTTGCATGATCTACCAATGTCCTTTTCTTACAGAATAAAATAAACTTTCACTTTAAGAGTTAGTAATAATAATATTAATAACAATAATAATAATAACAATAATAATAATAATAATAATAATAGTAATAATAATAATACATACATACATACATACATACATACATACATACATACATACATACATACATTGTATTCAGCGCTTTTTTGGACACTCAAAGTCATTTTACAGAATTAATAAATGAATAAATACAGGATTATTCTTTCACTACTCATGTTGTGATTGTTAACAATGTGATTCATCTAAAAAAATAATTGCTTTCCCATAAGGGAATTTTGGCCATTGAAAATTAGGTAACGAAATTTATTTCTTTTACTTATTACACCATTGCAGCTCTTTTAGGGTTATTTCAATCTTAATTGATACGTTGTCTTTTTTAATTGTAATTATTTATTCCTTTATTAAAAATGCAAACCAACATAGATTCCCATGTTTATTTTGATAGCACTTTGAGATGACTTTTGTTGTAATTTGCACTATATAAATAAATTTGAATTGAATTGAATTCAAATAAAGTATTCTGCTTTTGGCTTCAAACATAAAAACTAATGTTTGCAGTTCAATTATGTCTTTACATTTTAATAACCCTGATTTGATAAATAAGGAATTTGTACGGTTTCTAAAACCAGCTTTGTGCTTAATTCTGGTCATCATTTTCTGTAAAAAAAAAAAAAAAAAAAAAAGCAAGGGTAAAATATTAGTAGATGTGTTACCCCACACCAACACAATAAAAGAAATATGGCAAAATAATAGAACAATATAACATTCTCAAGATATTGCAATGTAAAACATACTGAGTTTTGTTCAAAACAGATTACATACAAATATGATCTTATCATAATCTCACTACCATCCATAGACACGGAAATGTTCTCTTTAAATTTGTTTTCAAAAACCATAAACTTTTTATTTTAAATTTAATCATAAACTATTTGTAATAACATATTTAAGTTGAAGCATTTTTTTTCAATGTTTCCAGATAATGTTTTTAAATAATTTCTTAAACAAAATACATTGTATCCTCTACAAATAACAAACTGCTGCATTTTTGAGACCTCGCAAATATATTGATATTTAAAGACTAAATATAGAGATTAAAAAAAATGACAAATCATCAAAACCTTGACATCGTGTGTATTCTCAGCCTGTGGTTCACCATCCAGCTCTAGACGTGGTCCAGTCCTTTCATCCTTTCATCCTTTCATCTGTCAGACATCATGTTAGTCCTGTTTCAGGCCTGTTACGTCCAATAACTCTCACCACTCACTCTGTTAACACTGTGTGTGTGTGTGTGTGTGTGTGTGTGTGTGTGTGTGTGTGTGTGTGTGTGTGTGTGTGTGTGTGTGTGTGTGTGTGTGTGTGTGTGTGTGTGTGTGTGTGTGTGTGTGTGTGTGTGTGCGTGTGCACACAGCCCACTTGATAGATTATTGACAGCTGGAGTGTGTGTAACGTGTGTAATTTGTCGCTCAGGTTGGGAAGATCAGAGCAACAATTACGTGTTTCTACTCCACTGGGCTTCACACACACTGTGTTCTGTCACTGGATGTCAGTGTTAACGGGACGGGTGTGTGTGTGTGTGTGTGTGTGTGTGTGTGTGTGTGTGTGTGTGTGTGTGTGTGTGTGTGTGTGTGTGTGTGTGTGTGCGTGTGTGTGTGTGTGTGCGTGCGTGCGTGCGTGCGTGCGCGCGTGCGTGCGTGCGCGTGTGTGTGTGTGTCTATGTCCTGTGTCTTGTTCTTAGAGCTATCTAATGTCCTTTACATCTCTTTTTGTGTGTGTGTGTGTGTGTGTGTGTGTGTGTGTGTGTGTGTGTGTGTGTGTGTGTGTGTGTGTGTGTGTGTGTGTGTGTGCGTGTGTGTGTGTCTATGTCCTGTATCTTGTTCTTAGAGCTATCTAATGTCCTTTACATCTCTTTTTGTGTGTGTGTGTGTGTGTGTGTGTGTGTGTGTGTGTGTGTGTGTGTGTGTGTGTGTGTGTGTGTGTGTGTGTGTGTGTGTGTGTGTGTGTGTGTGTGTGTGTCTTGCAGGTGTGAGCGCTGTGATCGCAGCTTTACGCAGGCGACTCAGCTCAGCCGCCATCAACGACTTCCCAACGAGTGCAAACCAGTGAACGAGAGCAACGAGTCCATCGAGGTCGATTAGGATCAACGACACATCCTCGTTTAAGTAGCTAAACATGACGATGCATATTTTATCATAGAACAGCTCTCCATTCCCTCTGAAACAACTCTAAAATAATCACAGCTCAATCAGAACTTGACTTTACCAGCTGTTAGTTTTAACCCAACCAATGAAAGGTCAGCCTCCATCATTTGGTCAGGGTGAATATATATATATATATATATACTGTATATATATATATTTGGCTTTTTGCTTATTAAAACAGTATTTTTGAGTTGTAGAGAAAGTATAAAACAGTGGGCAGAACAAAGCAATATTAGTACAACAAACAAGGAAATAAAAGTAGCTTCATTTGCTAAAATAGAGAACCATGATTCACCAGAAACACCCCAAAAAGAAATGTCTTCCTCTGCCTATTTTGAGGTTTATTTTCCTTTTAGAGGGGTTCCCCTCTCCATCCCCCTCTGTCTCCTGTGTCCTCCTTCCTCACACCGATGTTCTCCATCACTGCCTCCATCGTCATCCTTCATCTTCTCCTCTGGCCCTATAGCTCCAACCTTAGCGTCCTATTCTCTACATACAGGGTTCTCACCACCACAGCGTAGTGTGCAGCATTTGATTCAAAGACTGATTTAAAGATGCACTTTTCAAATTTAACTGAGGTATTATGTGGGAATATTTTAGCCCAACTCATTAATTGAATATTTTTCAATTGTTTTATTTGTATTTGGCAATTGAAAATACAGCAGCAAGATGGCGCCGCGGATGGCTGCTGTGGTGTGTTGGTGCGCACTTTTTTGTCTTGTTTTTGTGGTAAAATCCGCAACTGGCTGCTCTTATTCCAGAGAAGAGCTCTTGAACGTCAGGGCAACAATTTCCAAAGATTTATTTCCCACTTTCATCGCTTCCTCTGTGGATTTACTGGACATTTTACTCAAAGGTTAGCTCACCTTTGCTCACGCAGTGAAGCGCCGGAGGAGAGGAAAAAGAGCTGGTGCGCTTGTGCGCCTCCACCTCCGCGCCCGACGCACACCGTTACCGGGGATATTCCTCTCTAACGTGCGCTCACTGTGTAACAAAGTGGACGAACTCCAGCTGCTGTTGGGTAGAAACAGAGACTTCTCCTCATCTTCTGTTCTGTGCTTCACGGAAACGTGGCTGTGTGGAGCGGTACCGGACTCTGCGCTGCAGTTGGCCGGCTTCCAACTTCACAGAGCGGACCGAGACGCGGAGCTCACCGGGAAGAGGAAAGGTGGAGGAATCTGCTTTTATGTGAACAGTAACTGGTGTAACGACGTGACAGTGATCCTCCAGCACTGCTCTCCTCACCTGGAATCCTTGATTATCAACAGCAAACCCTTCTATTCTCCCCGTGAGTTCACTTCATTCATCCTGGTTGGTGTGTACATCCCACCGTCAGCTGATGTGTGTGAGGCACAGCGCACACTCGCCGACCAGATCCTGTGCGTGGAGCGGACCTACCCGGACTCTTTTATCATTGTGCTTGGTGACTTTAATAAAGGTGACCTCTCACATCAGCTCCCCAAATATAGACAATTAATTAAATGTCCGACCAGAGAGGAGAAGACACTGGATCACTGTTACACCACACTAAGCAGTGCTTATCACGCCGTTTCCCACGCTGCACTGGGCCTATCGGACCATGTGATGGTCCACCTGATTCCTTCATACAGACAGAGGCTGAAGCTCTGTAAACCTGTGGTGAAGGAATCTAAACAATGGACCAGTGAAGCAGTGGAGAAACTCCAGGAGTGTTTGGACTGGACTGACTGGGATGTTTTCAGGTCTGTGAACAGTTCTCTGGATGAGTTTACAGACGCTGTGACGTCCTACATCAGCTTCTGTGAGGCATTCCATCAAAGACCAGGGTGAGTTATAACAATGACAAACCCTGGTTCACAGCTAAGCTCAGAGGGCTGAGGGCAGACAAAGAGGACGCTTTCAGGGGTGGAGACAGAGCCAGGTACAGAGAGTCTAAGTACACGTTTGGAAAGGAGGTGAGAAAAGCCAAACGTTTGTACTCAGAGAAGCTACAACATCAGTTCTCTGCAAATGACCCGGCTTCTGTCTGGAGAGGCTCAGGTAAATTACAAACTACAAGCCCAGAGCCCCTGCTGCTGCTAACAACCTCTGCCTGGCCAACAGTCTGAATAACTTCTATTGTAGATTTGACAGACAATGGGACAGACCTGACTCCAACCCTCCTCACACCTCTGACCAGCCTCACTCCAACACCTTCACCCCCCACATCAAAGCTACAGTTTCACCACAGCTGCTTACAGAGGCTCTCTCCCCTATCTTCCCCCCTCCTCCCCCCTCCCACAGAGACACCTCTCTCCATCAAAGAGAGAGATGTAAATAGACTTTTCAGGAGACAAAACCCCCGTAAGGCTTGTGGACCGGACTCTGTCTCTCCTTCTACCTTAAAGCACTGTGCTGATCAGCTGTCTCCAGTGTTCACAGACAATTTTAACACCTCACTGGAGACATGCACCGTACCAGCCTGTTTTAAGGCCTCCACCATCGTTCCTGTCCCTAAAAAGCTGAGGATCACAGGACTTAATGACTACAGACCCATCGCTCTGACATCTGTGGTCACGAAGTCCTTTGAACGCCTCATGCTCTCCCACATCAAGGACATCACCGACCCCCACCTGGACCCCCTGCAGTTTGCTTATAGATCCAACAGGTCTGTAGACGATGCCGTAAACCTGGCTCTCCACTTCATCCTCCAGCACCTGGACTCCCCAGGCTCCTACGCCAGGATCCTGTTTGTGGACTTCAGCTCTGCTTTCAACACTATAATCCCAGCTCTCCTTCAGGACAAGCTTTCCCAGCTCAACGTGCCAGACTCCACCTGCCAGTGGATCACAGACTTCCTGTCTGACAGGAAGCAGCACGTGAAGCTGGAAAAAACCATCTCTGTTCAATTTTTTTTTTGTTGTTGTTTGTTTTGTGCACCAACTACCAAGACAAATTCCTTGTACTGTCCTTAAAACTGTACATGGCCATTAAAAACATTTCTGATTCTGATTCTGATTCTGATTCTAATCGCTGGAGTTATTATTATTTTTCTTCCGCAACTCCTCCTCGGTTATTAATGCAGCACTAATGACACGTATGTCATCTCATAGAGGTAATGTCAATGATCGACCTTTTTTGGATCCAAAACGTCAAAGTCAAGGTCGCGTCAAGTGTCAAAATCCAAAATTTTTCATATCTCTATAAATATGTATCGAACAAGTTTGATACTTACATTAATCTCAAGTGGAGTATTTTATTTAATTGGACCAAAGCTGTTCGACCTACCAGTAAAAAGATCGGTAGGGATCAAAGTTCATGACATCACCAAACAAAATGATCTTTTCCAATAAATTGGCCACAAATTGAGATCCAGTTCTCAGACTGGTACCATTGAACAACATTTACTTTCAATGTGTGACATCGACCTTCACTCAAGGTCATATTTAAGGTCAAGGTCAGTCTTTTGTTTTTCCTGCATTATTATTTTCAATTTAATTAGCAAAAATTACAACATAAAGGGACATTACTCAACAACACAATACACACAACAAGATGTCTTTTACACGAACAATTCTTACAATTCAGACATGTGTACTTTTAACCAGTTTTATGATTCTGAATTTTTTTCCAATTGTCAAATCTAATCAAAATAATAACTTAGACATTTAGAGATATTTGTTGGGTATCCAAAATATTGATAAAATACTCCTGTCAGAAGTGGCGTTACAGTCCTTTTTTCATAAAATGAAGATTTTCTCTACTGTTATTATACACTGGAGGGTGTAACTCCATACAAAACGTTAACACGTATTGATAACAAATATTATCTTGCATATTCAAATAACAACTACAAGTTTCACATACAACAAATCCAGATACAGGTTGTCATTTTTGCCAATTTTCTCAGTTACGTCTGGTTGAAACACTGTTTATATTGGACGGTGATTATTGTTACCATGAAGAGGCACTCAGGCAGCGTCAGGGCAGCTAAATACGTATACGTCCTCGGGGTCCTCAGGAGAAGACGGGAACATCCGGGCAGATCGCCCGTAGTAAACACACGATGCAGCTGATTTCTGGGTTATTCAGATTATAAAAAGTTTAAACAACCAATGAACACCTGGAAGTTCCTTTGAGTCCGAGTGAAACAATTATTACCACGGTACCAAGTATAGGGGTTTAAAATCACTTTCAAATCACAACGTAGTGAATTAAAATCAGTGTAGTGGATTAAAATCAGTGTAGGGGATTAAAATCACAGGTTAGGGATTAATACAGGTAGGGATTAAAATCACAGGTTAGGGGATTAAAATCACAGGTTAGGGGATTAAAATCACAGTGTAGTGGATTAAAATCACAGGTTAGGGGATTAAAATCACAGTGTAGGGGATTAAAATCACAGTGTAGGGGATTAAAATCACAGTGTAGGGGATTAAAATCACAGGTTAGGGGATTAAAATCACAGTGTAGGGGACCCCTACGCTCAACAGCGCTGGAGAGAACCCTGATATAATTGTCATCTCTGCTAGCATACAGCGTGGACCAGTCTCACTCCTGTCCTATAAACGTTCTCTGATTTGCGTCGCTAATCCAGGCTAGGCTAGTTTTTCATTCTCTATCACTCCTTCCACTGCTGTAAACAGTTCAAATATCTAAACTATAGTTTTTTTTGCTACCTCCTCATTGTTGATCTTTTTCTACATTTTCAATAACACACATACACTCTGTGTTAATACTTTATAGAACGTATTTGCTTTATTGTTGCACTCATCATCTTCATCTGTTTTTTCCCTCTAGTACTTCTTAGTATGTATGAAGTTTAATTCTTACATTTAGTCTATTATGTGACAATGTTACGCACTAAATGCCAGTTTAGAAACCCCCTCCTCTTCTCTTTAGTTCCCGTTATGTTTGAGAGCAGCTGTGTTCAGCTTTGGTTTCATTAAAGACTGATTTACACTGTGAAGCCAACATAAGATCAAAGAACCTGTCATAAAGTTTGTTTCAGAACGGATGGAGATCTTTATGAAATCTGCATTGTCAAACTTAGCTGTCAGGATGTGACTGGACGGTTCTGATGATTTCTTCCAATCATCGTTCTGATGATCCAAACCAAAGATGTGTTTGTTCCCAGCAGAGGGATGGAACTTTTTAGACAATAGTATTTATTGAACACCTCAACAAAGCTGCCCTCCAAAGAAGAAAAATGCCAAAAAGAAATCAAGACTGATGGTCTGTTCCAAGCTTTACTTTTTTTATGTTTTTCAGCACCAAAGCCAAATGATGAATGCACAATGACTGACAGCTCTGGATGTTCCTATGAACATTAAAGGAATAAAGAAACATATTTATCTGTTTGCTCCAATGTCTACAGATGTATCCATGGATTTGGTTTCTTTAAGAAACAATTGTAAAGCTCGTTATAAGTTGTGTAAAATATGAAAATGCAGCATGTGTTTATATTGCATTTGCCTTTCCATCCCAACATTTGAGACATTTTTGGGTGTTGACTTTTTCTACTCTTTTGCTGGCTTTAACACACACACACACACACACACACACACACACACACACACACACACACACACCATCATGTGAGGCACAAAGAACATCAAGAGGCAAATGATTTATGATTAATTCATCAGTGGATTCTGAAGAACACAAGAATGAATCCTTAGACGAACAACAATCTGATAAATGTAAATATTCCTGTTGTATCTCTAAGATACACTTTATATATGTAAAGAATAAGAGGAATAAGCACTGCTTTAGGTTTCTGTGCCTAAGGGGGAAAGTTTTAACTTATTAACCCTCCTATTATCCTCAAATAACACATTTTACCCTTGGGGTCAATAGTTGCCTCCAGATAAACTGTTGACCAAATTTTAGTGTCAGACATTATGTTGAATCCATAAATAATCTATTGATAATGAAACCTTGACCCGTTCTCTAGCGCCACCATCAGGACAAACTTTCAGTTTTACAGTTAATGTCTCTTAAAAAAACATCCAAATCTTTTCTAATTTGGGGTGAACATTTACAAATCTCACACAATGAACCATATTGATTGATGTTGGTTATTTTTTAAATGGTAAACATTGAATGGGGTCAAATTGACTCGAAGGTTAATAGGAGGGTTAATAGTTTGAGAAGGAACCTCCTGTTCCAAAGATTACCTGACATTTACCATTAGAATACCGTTTCTATGGTTACACTGCAGTCACCAAAGACACGTGAACTACCTCTTAATGTGATTGGTGCATTGAGAAGTGCTCACATTATATATTACAGTGTATTTTGACACATATACGGTTTAGAAACATGTATCCCATGCCAGATATTTTGTTTATTTGTCAACCACTTCCTGCTCCTTGTCTTTATAAAGAAAGAGTTATAAAAACTGTTTCCTGTTCAATGATGACGACTCATTTCAAAGATTCAAATCTCTGTCCCTGTTCTGTTCACGCTGAGTCATCAGCAGCTTTTGAAACATCACCTTCTGTGACTTGTGTGAGTTACGTTAAAATCAGTTACTGTGTTCGGCTGCTGCGGAGGAAGAACAAAGAATTGGTCCGTAGATGTCTCCTGATTTTAAACATAATGATACAACACATCATTGAACTAAGCATAAATTATCCAGCATGTCATCATTTCTGCAGATCAGCATTTGACATTGATTTTAATGAAATTAAATTGGAATCAATTTCTATCTTTTGGGGCTGAAAACGTGTCCTTAACCACTGCTACTGGATCTGTACTTACTCTGTGTTGGATAAATATTAATGTTAGACAAGAGTACGGTTTATATTTTAGGACATCCTCAGGTCTCACAGTGACATCCTCTGTCAAATGACACAATCTCAGCCTTCAAAACAAAAGTATAATCAAACACAACATGGCATTTTATTTTGAAAAAAACAGAAATACACGACTTCATCAATATGTGCTGCTTCTGATATGAGAGTAAAGTAGAAAGCTGTTATTTTCTATTTATTTTTAAAGGTTAATATATATCAACAGTTCACTTTAACTATGTATTTATTAATCAAACAATATGTTAATATATCTTAATTAAAAAAGAAAAGAAAAAAACGGGTTTTCAACTTCATCATGTATACTTCCGGTTTCTTCAAAATAAAATACCATGTTTCAAAAGGTTTTGCTGAGTCATGAGTACATTTGGTCTGAGCGATGACAGAGGTTTTCCTGATACCTCACTCTGAGACCTGAGGATGTCCTAAAACAGGGGGTGACAAACTAATTTAGTTCAGGGGCCAAAAATAAAGTAGTTTGATCTTCAGTGGGCCACAGATTTTAGGTGGAAAAACGAGCAATTTCAACAATACTTTCCCCAAAGTTTGCACTATGACATATAAATGATACATGAAGCAGGGGTTCTCCACTGGTCTCACCCTGGGACCCACATTTTGCCGCGGTCATTAAATCACATTTCTTTTTTTTGTTTAGAATTCAGTTAACCAAATTTAGTTTTAAAAAATACCTGTTGAAAACACGCATAAAACCTTTATTAAAACATAAATCTATATTTTTTCCTGTGCAACATGTATTTCACAGCATGCCTGTCAAAAGAAATGTTTCTTTCAAAATAAAAGAATAGTCCAACATGAGAGACATTAAGTATTTTTTTTATTATTGACCAGCTGTTTGTGACCCACCCAGTACAGGTCCGACACTTACTTTTGGGTCCCAACCCACCAGTTGAGAATCGCTGACATAAAGTATCCAATAGCAATGAGTGACACATATCAGTCCCTGCAGGATTTTCTATTTTAAATTTAATTGATTTTGTGACAATTTTTTTGATTATTTCAGGAGATTCTGAGAAATAATTTCAGGAAATGACTGCAGTCATGTCGTGAAAAAATGGAAACTTTGTAATCCTCCAAATACTGTGGAATTTCATTGAATTTGTGTATTTGGATGAGCGGAGATATCTACAACTGAATGATTTGGTAATTTTCACAATAATTCATCTTTTTTTCTGCCTTTTTTACTTTCTCCTGCAGGCCCAATTGGATGGTCTAAAGGACTGTATTTGGCCCCCGGGCCTTGAGTTTGACACGTGTCCTAAAAGGTTAATAAAGTGTCCTTGAACAAACATTGAATGTCACATGTGAGATGCCCAATGATCTGTACTTATTACCATCTCTACCCTCAGCATTAACCATGTGACCTCAGCATTAACCATGTGACCTGTATGGAAGTAAATCTGACATCAGAGTTTATTTCTAAAGCAGAATTACTTTACCATCAAAATCAGACATTGAATTTCAAAAGCATTGAATTTCTGGCATGTTCTTTTTATTCCTGATGCTTTTTTCAGTGCAGACATATATTGTTTAATAATTCATGTCAAATATCGCTAATTCTTACAAACTCAAATGACGTAAACAATTTTACCGAAGCTCCATCGCTCCTATTGGCCGACATCGTTACTTTTTCTTTCTGCGTCAGTGTCACATGACCTATGAAACATAAGTTGATTGGCTGGACGTTGGATATTTGAGGAGGGGATCTATTGCTTTTCCTTGGTTGTTTTCTAAATTGTTTTTGACTGAATTTTTTGCAGGTGAATTTTTTGACACTGAATTATTTTATTATGAAGTTTTTTAATTTTGTTCAGAATAAAAAAGCATGCTGGTTTTGGAATTCAAAGTATGATTTTGATGTAAAAAATTTGCTTTAAAAATGGAATAGGAATGAGTTCCATAGACCTGCAGTCACACACTGATCTCATAAAATAATAATAATAATCAGCATCAGTTCCATTGCATTATTTTGATGAACAGTGGCAGCTGCCAACATTAAACCAGAGTGAAATCTATGAACACAGTCACGTGATTCCATATTCTGTCAAAAATCATTCCTATGACAACTGTGTTATGGAAAATAAAATGTGTCTCTAATTAAAGGTTGGGTTTTAACTTTATTTCTTTATTTTAGTTTGAGGTGAAGACACAGTCGTGGCCGCTCAGTGACGATGGACAGACGGAGTCAGAACAAAGGCAACCATTGAAATGCTCATCATTGTTTAGAGGCTCACATATGAATTCACTTTGACTTTTTCCAACTCCTCTACGTCTATTTATATAATCAGCTCTAAAGCCATTGTCCCATCAACCACGTTAAGATGCAGATTTAAATCTTTTAGTCCAGACCCACACTCTGGTTTTATTTCTTCATAATATAATATATATTAAAAAAAAAATTACAAATCTGGACAAATTTGATCCAGATTAAACCTTTTGAAAACATTTAAACTTTTTTCTATCCATGATCACATTATTCATTTTACTTTTGAGCCGTTTTTCAAATCAACATCAGATTAGATCAATCTGATCCAGAACCAGAACAAGCAAACAGAACGTGCAACAACAGTTAGACACTATTTCTAATTTGGATTTGTTCTGGATTTTAAAAAGCAGTGACGTCATTGCTTTATTTTCCTGTTTTGTCATTTCATGCATCACTGAAAAATTCAATAAAAACAAAACAACAATATTTTTTATTGTGATGAATAAACATAAATTAGTGACAGAATTAAATATATTATTTGTGGTCAATATTGAGCTGTTTAGGGATTATTTTATGAGGCCAAACTTCTTCCACATTTTGAGCCTTAAATCCACATTTCTGAAGGATCAGTTTAATCAAACTTGTGAAAAACCCAAACTAAAGGTTTGATCCAGATCAAAACCAAGGGTGGATTATGTTATCTAATCCGATTACATAATCTGATTTTTCTTTTGAAAAACAAATTTTCAAGATTTGATCCAATCGGTTAATCAGAATCAGAGCTGATTACTTTTTAAAAAACGGGCAGTGATGATCAAAATGATTTCCATGTTTTAAAACTAGATGATTTAGTCAACTAAAGAACCCTAAAGGTGACGACTTCTGATTGGCTCATCAAACACTGTCCCTTCACACTAACTTACCCCTACACTAAACTATTATTATTATTATTATTATTATTATTATTATTATTAATAAAAGGTTTTATTTCAACAATAATTCAGTTCCACTTTTTGTGTAAACCTTGGATCTTTATCATGTCTAATATAAAATATGCTAATGCTGGTCGTCTCTACTTGAAGGTTCCAGAATTCCTGAATCTGAGCATTTAGACGTACAGTCATGGACAAAAGTATTTGCACCCCTGGAATTTTTCCAGAAAATACACAATTTCTTCGAGAAATAGTTGCAGTTACAAATATTTTTTGGTATACACACGTCTTTTTCCTTCATGTGAATAAACAAAAACACAAAAAATCATAAGAAAGGAGCAAACATTTACATTATTTTACACAAAATTTAAAAAATGGACCTGAAAAAATGACTGGCACTCAAAGGCAGATGTGAATGAAATCTGTCCAGTTTGTTTGATCCACTTTGCTGTGAGTCCAACTATAGAACATGGAACTGGTTCAACTGGACCAGAAAACAATGGAACCCAATCTGTTCTGATTAATCACATGCATGTGTAGCTTACCATGCAGACGAGGACCATGGGTGTCGGACTAGGGGCGTAAAGGGTACTGAGAACCCAGGGCCCAAGGTAGAGAGGGCCCTCAGAAGTCTGTTTTATGTATATGTACAAAAATGCATTTTACACATTTTTAGATTATTTTTAATGTAACAAAAAGGGCCCTGTGTGAAAATATTCTGGTTGTTAAGCACAGTTTTGCACTGAGAACAATTATTCATGCTGCATCAGCATCCTAGCTACCACCCCCTTTAAAACAGAGAGAATGGTACGACCCTCATGTAACAGGTAGTCTGAGCTGTGGATGTGACAAGGAGCGAGAGATAGACAGCAGCAGGAAACCATGTCTTTACTCAACAAAGGAAAACCAGGAAATAAAGGAGAGGGAGAGACAGTGAAAAATTAACTGTTTACTCAATTCTTGAGCTTTAAAACACACACATCTTCTTCTTTAGGCAATATGAAAAAAGAAATCTTATATAATAATGATAGAATATTAGAATAGTTTCAGGGCAAAAAAAATAAGAGTACATAACTTAGAGTCGGTGCCCAACAAGATGTTTTTGTTCCCAGGGCCTAAAATGTGGTTCTACGGCCCTGACGAGGAACCAGTATGCACTCTGGGAAAAGAAGAAATGAATTCTGGCAGTGGAACGTTTAGGACGTTAGCGTGTGTTAGTGTGTGTTAGTGTGTGTTAGTGTGTGTTAGCGTGTGTTGGCGTGTGTTAGCGTGTGTTAGTGTGTGTTAACGTGTGTTAGCGTGTGTTAGTGTGTGTTAGCGTGTGTTAACGTGTGTTAGTGTGTGTTAGCGTGTGTTAGCGTGTGTTAGCGTGTGTTAGTGTGTGTTAGCGTGTGTTAGCGTGTGTTAGCGTGTGTTAACGTGTGTTAGCGTGTGTTAGTGTGTGTTAACGTGTGTTAGCGTGTGTTAGCGTGTGTTAGTGTGTGTTAACGTGTGTTAACGTGTGTTAGTGTGTGTTGGCGTGTGTTAGTGTGTGTTAGCGTGTGTTAGCGTGTGTTGGCGTGTGTTAGCGTTAGCGAGTGGAGCACAGCAGTCCTTTCAAGCTTTTGATCTTTTAATTTGAACAGACATAAAGATCAAATAGCTCCATTATTGTGAAAGAGCAGGTCAGTGTCTATACTAGTGCAGATGTTTTATATAAAATGTATACATTCATTTATGTGTTTTTCTGTATTATTGTTAGTAGGCACAGCCAGCCAATCAGCAGCTGACGTTATAGTTCCTGGTAATACTTGACCTCCGCTCTCTGAGTCGAGCTCTTCTGTCCGATTCTTCACATTATTCCTGAGGGACTCAAACAAATTCACAAAAACAAACATTGTGTGCTTTTAGACATCAATCACATCTGTTTTTTCTCTGTGGGAACCACATCCAAACCTGGAGGGCGCAGAAACCAGCGCACGTCAGGAGTTTTTCAGGTTTTTCTTTTTTTTCTACTGTGACAAACATGTGAAGCAGATTATGTTTCATGTAATGAGATTATGGTTATGATAGTTTGAAGTGGTTAATGTAAAAGAAGACAAACAAACAGACCAAGAGGAGAGATGGAGTTTCATTTGTTTGAAAAAGTGCAAAAAAACAGACACGAGGAGGAAAAACCAGAACCATTTACATAGTTTGAATTATAATAATATGACAATGTTTATGTGTGCTATAGTTTCATCTACTTACAACAAAGTGTGTTGCCCTATCAAAATAAGAGCTTCTATAGCAGCCAGGGTTGGGTTCCATTATAATAATAATAATAATAATAATAATAATAATAATAATAATAATAATAATAACGTAATTGATAATTCACTATAATGATGGTGTAATTATAATTGTAATTGTAATTGGAAACTTCTGTTGTTGATGTATTGGAAATTGAATTGTGATTGAGTTCAGAAAATTGACTTTGTAATTGCATGCAATTGAATAGAAACTGTCAATTACAATGTAATGAAACACAAACCTGGCCAACCGTGTTACAGCATAAATCTAGGAGTATACAGACAGAAAAAACCCTCTGACACCCACACCAAAAATATTAAAACCAATATTGTCATTGATTAGGAAGCCTAACATGGTCACCAAGAGATGAGAAATTAATTAAATAATAGATCATATTTATTAGTGTATTTTACAGCTGATTTAAGACATGGGACAAACTGACCCTTGCTGCTTTTTTACCCCTGTTTATTTATGTGCATTATATTTGCAGAAATATATAAGGTCTAACTATGGTTTTAACTCATTTTTTTTTTTTTTTTTAATTACAAAAACGCTTTACTAAAACCTTACTTCCAATTTATGCTATTCAGCAATCTGAGTTCATTTTAAGTATGTGCCTTATATTTGCAGTAGTTTTTTAGAGTCTAATGATAATCTTAACTCAATTTTTTTGAAAATTTTGAAAACTATGCCTTACCTCCGATTTTGGGTGTTTTTTGGATTTTTGTCATTTTTTGTGCCTTACTGCTTTTTTATCCTCTTTTAAGTATGTGCATTATATTTGCAGTAGTTTTTAAGGTCTAATGATGTTTTTAACTCAATTTTCTTTTTTCTTTTTTTTTTTTTTTTTAAAAAAAAAAAAAAAAAAAATGCCTTACTTAAATCTTACCTCAGATTTTCGGTGATTTATGTCATTTTTTGCTTTTCAGCTATCTGAGCTAAATTTAAGTATGTGTATTATATTTGCAATAGTTTTTTGGGTCTAATTATGGTCTCAACTCAATTTTTTTTAAAAATTTGGAAAATATTCCTTACTCATGCCTTAGAATTTGGGTGATTTTTTAATTTGGGCATTTTTTTGATTTTCAGAAATATGAGCTAATTTTAAGTATGTGCATTTTATATTTAGTAGTTTTTACGGTCTAATGATGGTCTTAACTCAATTTTAATTTTTGGAAAATTTTGAAAAATATGCCTTACTTCTGATTTTTGGTGTTTATTTATTTTTGTCATTTTTTGTGCCTTACTGCTTTCTTATCCCATTTTAAGTTTGTGCATTATATTTGCAGTAGTTTTTAAGGTCTAATTATGGTCCTAACCAAGTTTTTATTTTTTGAAATCTTTGAAAAATATGCCTTACTATATCCTTACCTTTGATTTTCTTCTCTCACTGGCACCTTGGAGTTGTACTCAAATTTCGTTGTACCCTGTACAAGGACAATAAAAGGATATTTTATTCTATTTAATTCTATTCTATTTTGGGTGTGTTTTGGATTTTTGCAATTTTTTGTGCCTTGCTGCTTTTTTACCCCTGTTTATTTATGTGTATTATATTTGCAGAAGTATTTAGGGTCTAATGATGGTTTTAATTCTTTTTTTTTTTTTTAATTAAAAAATAAATAAATAAAAATAAAAGCTTTATTAAAACCTTTCCTCTGATCTTTTCCATTATTTTGCTTTTCAGCAATCTGAGTTCATTTTAAGTATGAACCTTATATTCGCAGTAGTTGTTTTAAAATGTTTTAGAAACATTCAAAAATCTTTGAAAAATATTCAAAGATTTTGGGTGATTTTTATATTATATTATATATTTAGTAGTTTTTACAGTCTAATGATGGTTTTAATTAAATTTTTGTTTTTTGAAAATTTTTAAAAACATGCAATTTTCGTCTTTTTTGGGGCCTTACTGTTTTCTTAAGTATGTGCATTGTATTTGCAGTTGTCTTTAGGGTCTAATGATGGTCCTAACTAAATTTTTATTTTTTCAAATCTTTGAAAATTTGATTTTTCAATTTTTGATTCATGTAATTTTTGCCTTTCTGCAATCTTTGCTCATTTTAAGTATGTGTATTATATTTGTGCAGTAGTTTTGAGGCGTTTGAAATTATCTTATAACTTACTGTACTAATCAGGCGTTGATCAGAAGCGACAACAAATGAGGGAAATATAAATTATTAGTCTTTGAGTGAGACATCAGCATCGTTTCCCAGCTCTAGTGTTTAACTGTTTAATGGTTTGTTTGAGTTGGAATTTCCTGTTCCTGTGAGGTATATTAGGTAGACACGAGGTCACACTTTCAAAACCAATCAGACGTGAAGACGTAAAGGATCTTTTTTTGCTCTAAATGGAAACATGTGGAACAAACAGGAGAAAAAGTCTGTGAGAAAACCACAGTGAAGAGCATTTATCTTCACTGTGATGATGAAACAAAGCAGTTTGTTTTCATCCATCTGTCATCAAACTAAAGTTTTCAACATCAACGGTTAACGTTTCACAGTAAAAGAACCTGTGTCTGAGTTTTATGGAAGAAAAAACACAAAAAATACTCTGTCTGCTCTTTAAGGTCCAAGAATTTCTGAATCTGAGCATTTCTACGTACAGTTATGAACAAAAATACATTTATCCTAGAAATAGTTACAATTCCAAATGTTTTAGTCGCCTACACGTGTTTATTTCCTTTATGTGCATTGAAAAAAACACAAAAAAGCAGAATTAAAAAAAAGCCAAGATTTACATTGTTTTACACAAAATTATCGGACAAAATATATAACACCATTTTTAAAACTGAGGATAAATATTTTTTTATTTCAAGCATGTGATGCTCATTTGCGTAAAATAATGTTAATTCTGCTTTTTTTGTGTTTTTTCAATACCCATAAAGGAAATAAACTAATTTCAAAAAATGGTTTAAATGAGCGTCACATGCTTGAATCAAAATTATTTATAATGGTACCAGCTTTTATTTACCGTCCATTTTTTTTAATCTTGTGTAAAATTATGTAAATTTTGTCTCTTTTTTTCTGATTTTTTGTGTGTTTTTTTCAATGCAATTGTAACCTTTTCTGGGAGAAATGGTGTAGAATCAACAAACTCACATGTTTAGCCTCGAAATAAACATTTATCATTTATGGACCCGACAGACACCAAATAATAATCAATATCTTCATTTTCAACACTTTTCTCTTCATTAAAGAACAATGAGCTTCATTCTGGAGAACAAACACACATTTATTAAACACAATGTGAATCCCAGTCAAACAAAGAAATCTGATAAAATCATAGTAAATAAATACAGTAGATCTCTGAGGTTACGGCGCCACCTGCTGACAAACAAACAACCATAAACATGTTTTATTTCATGACAAACAGCAGCTTTAAACAGGTATAGAACCAATGATCACAGGTTAATGTGAACGGAACATCCTTAGCTAGCGTAGCGCGCTAGCATCTTTAGCTGTATGTGGAGCCTAGACTGGTTGTGTGTTTGCAGTGTGTAGAAAAAAACAACCTGAGAATAACAAACTTTACTACATGTCAGCTACGCATTACATTCATACGTTTAAAAAATCCCCCAAAAATACAAACATTTTATGTTAAGGTTTTATTTATTAAACTTTTTTTTTTCGAGGAAATTCACTTTGATCTCCTGACATGTTTCGACTGCCAACTGTCAGTCTTCCTCAGAGGCATCTAGTGATCTCTTTAATGTGGCCTTATGAGTTATTTGTGGGCGTGACCAACATACCAAGGGGGCGTGGTCAGTGCAACAAAACACTCAGGTTGGCCACGCCCTGAAAGAACCCATCAAAGGAAAAGACACGTGAAAAGCATGAGTCGATGCTTTGATGCTTTCTTTATGAAATAACTCATAAGGACACATGGAAGTGATTAGCAGATGCCTCTGAGGAAGACTGACAGTTGGCAGTCGAAACATGTCAGGAGATCAAAGTACTTTTCCTTAAAAGTGTCTGAATAAATGAAACCTTAACATCAAATTATTATTTATAAAAATACAGAACAAAGTTGCTGGAATTAAAATAATGAAACTTTGTTTAAACATAAACTAAAGTGTTTCCTGCTGAACAGGACGTCCTCAAAGTAGTAAAACATTAAAACACACCTTCAGCGTAACATGACATCACACTCTGATGACATCACACTCTGATGTCATGTTACATTAAATAAAATGTCTCATCAGAAAAAGCTGTGATTTAAAATCTAATTACCATAATGATAATTTGACTTGATAATATTATTTGTATCAAACATTTGTTTGTGAGAAATGTTTAATAGTTGTTTACAAACATTATCAGGCTTTAGAACTTTAAAGATTTGTATTTGAGCAAAAGAAACTGGGATCAATATTTTACCTAATCAATAACTGATGATGGTTCAACAAAAGGAACACGATTGGTTGGCTTTGTTTTCCACGTATTAGATGAGATTTGATTTTATTTTATTTTAAGACACAAAGAGTGAGAAAGAAAATCTAAATATTAACACATAAAGGAAAAATAAGGATAAATAAATAATAATCTCTGTAGATCCAGTCACATGACTCAGAGCCAATCAGAGGTCTCCGCTGTGTGTGATGTCATGGATCTGTCTGTTCAGCTCTGCTATGATACGGTCCTGGTGGGTGTACACCCCCGTCCTCAGCAGGGTGTCTCTCTCCTCCAGGAGGCGACTCACGTATGCTGAGTCAGCACAAACCTTCTGACTCAGACCAGCTGGGTTAGGGGCGGGGTCTGAGTGGGTGGGGTCTGAACGGTTCTGCTCCTTTAACCTGTTAATACATAAAAATCTCTATTAAACATCATTCAGGGGTGGACATCGACCTGCAGTGGGTACGATCGCTACGTTTTTGTTTTTTAACGAGCGAGTGATGGAACACATGGTAACAAGTGGCAAAAATGGTCCAAAAGTGGCAAAAATGTGGCAAGAAAAGAGTGTAAAGTGACTAAAATGAGCCAAAAACAGACAAAAATGGCAAAGTGTAGAATTCAATGAGCAAAATGTGGCAAAAAATAGTAAAAAGAATCAAAACATAAAGAACAAAGGAAACAAAAGGTATTTATTAAGTTAGATTATTCAGATAAAATAATTAAAAAAGGACAAAAATAGGATAAAAGTGTCAAAAAATAAGAAAAAAAAAGATTTATTGACAAAATGTAAATAAAATGTGAAAAAATGTCACGAGAGGCAAAAATGGAAAAAAAAATAAAAAAATAAAAGTTTATTATTTTAAGGTTTTTTGGTGGAAAAATAATTAATATGAAAACATTAAGAACCACATGTTGAAAATCAATGACTTAACAGCTTCTAAATAATGTATTGATTACGTATTGATAATGTATTGATAATGAAGTGATAATGTATTGATAATGAAGTGATAATGTATTGATAATGAAGTGATAATGTATTGATAATAAAGAGATAATATTGATAATGTATTGATAATGAAGTGATAATGTATTGATAATGAAGTGATAATGTATTGATAATAAAGAGATAATATTGATAATGTATTGATAATGAAGTGATAATGAAGTGATAATGTATTGATAACGTATTGATAACGTATTGATAAT
Source organism: Gouania willdenowi (assembly GCF_900634775.1). Lineage (NCBI taxonomy): Eukaryota > Metazoa > Chordata > Actinopteri > Blenniiformes > Gobiesocidae > Gouania > Gouania willdenowi. Next base: position 42,388,468 of record NC_041052.1, read on the forward strand.
GTAGTGATAATGTATTGATAATGTATTGATAATGAAGTGATAATGTATTGATAATGTAGTGATAATGTATTGATAATGAAGTGATAATGAAGTGATAATGTATTGATAACGTATTGATAATAAAGAGATAATATTGATAATGTATTGATAATGTAGTGATAATGTATTGATAATGAAGTGATAATGAAGTGATAATGAAGTGATAATGTATTGATAATGTATTGATAATGTATTGATAACGTATTGATAATGAAGTGATAATGAAGTGATAATGTATTGATAATGTATTGATAATGTATTGATAATGTAGTGATAATGTATTGATAATGTATTGATAACGTATTGATAATGAAGTGATAATGAAGTGATAATGTATTGATAATGAAGTGATAATGTATTGATAACGTATTGATAATAAAGAGATAATATTGATAATGTATTGATAATGTATTGATAATGAAGTGATAATGAAGTGATAATGTATTGATAACATATTGATAATGTAGTGATAATGTATTGATAATGTATTGATAATGAAGTGATAATGTATTGATAATGAAGTGATAATGTATTGATAATGTAGTGATAATGTATTGATAATGAAGTGATAATGAAGTGATAATGTATTGATAACGTATTGATAATGTATTGATAATGAAGTGATAATGTATTGATAATGAAGTGATAATGTATTGATAACGTATTGATAATAAAGAGATAATATTGATAATGTATTGATAATGTATTGATAATGAAGTGATAATGTATTGATAATGTATTGATAATGAAGTGATAATGTATTGATAATGAAGTGATAATGTATTGATAATGTATTGATAACGTATTGATAATGAAGTGATAATGAAGTGATAATGTATTGATAATGTATTGATAATGAAGTGATAATGAAGTGATAATGTATTGATAATGTATTGATAATGAAGTGATAATGTATTGATAATGTAGTGATAATGTATTGATAATGAAGTGATAATGTATTGATAATGTAGTGATAATGTATTGATAATGAAGTGATAATGTATTGATAACGTATTGATAATAAAGAGATAATATTGATAATGTATTGATAATGTATTGATAATGAAGTGATAATGTATTGATAATGTATTGATAATGAAGTGATAATGTATTGATAATGTATTGATAACGTATTGATAATGAAGTGATAATGAAGTGATAATGTATTGATAATGAAGTGATAATGAAGTGATAATGTATTGATAATGTATTGATAATGAAGTGATAATGAAGTGATAATGTATTGATAATGTAGTGATAATGTATTGATAATGTATTGATAATGAAGTGATAATGTATTGATAATGTAGTGATAATGTATTGATAATGTATTGATAATGAAGTGATAATGTATTGATAATGCAGTGATAATGCATTGATAATGTATTGATAATGTATTGATAATGAAGTGATAATGTATTGATAATTGATAATGAAGTGATAATGTATTGATAATGTATTGATAATGTATTGATAATGAAGTGATAATGTATTGATAATGTAGTGATAATGTATTGATAATGTATTGATAATGAAGTGATAATGTATTGATAATGCAGTGATAATGTAGTGATAATGTATTGATAATGAAGTGATAATGCAGTGATAATGTATTGATAATGTAGTGATAATGTATTGATAATGTATTGATAATGAAGTGATAATGTATTGATAATGCAGTGATAATGTATTGATAATGTATTGATAATGAAGTGATAATGTATTGATAATGCAGTGATAATGTATTGATAATGAAGTGATAATGTATTGATAATGCAGTGATAATGTAGTGATAATGTATTGATAATGAAGTGATAATGTATTGATAATGCAGTGATAATGTATTGATAATGAAGTGATAATGTATTGATAATGCAGTGATAATGTAGTGATAATGTATTGATAATGAAGTGATAATGTATTGATAATGCAGTGATAATGTATTGATAACGTATTGATAACGAAGTGATAATGTATTGATAACGAAGTGATAATGAAGTGATAATGTAGTGATAATGTCAATACATTATCAATGTATTGATATAATCAATGTATTGATGGTCTGAATAGAAAATAAAATACCAGTGTTGAATTATCGTCCCAGTCCAGCTATGACATCATCACACACACCATGAGAGAACCAGAGTATAGAAATTAAAATGTCTTCATCCTAAAACCACTTTTTTCTGCTGAATACATACAGTATCTGATCAGGTATGAACTCACGTAGTTTATTGATCCTATTTAAATTCAGTGTTTTTACTTTACGTTATTTGTATATTTGAAGATGACGGAGCACATTAATGAACACCAGTGCAATACTTATTAGTAATATTTATTTATAGATGAGGCAGACATGTTTAAACATTGTAAAGTTTTTAATATTTCTCTAAAATGAGACAATGGTGAGAAGAAGTGTGTATTTAACAGTAAATATCAGAGTGACTGCCCTCTATGGGTTGAACGCTGCTATTACAATACAATGTTTCTATTGGCTGAGATCAAATCAGTCACTGTTGGCTACGCCCCCTCCTATCAAATGGAGGAGCATTGATTGACAGCTCCATGTGGAACTGTGCAGTGCTGTGGGGGCGGGGCTGCTGTTACTGATTGTGTCTTAACTACTCTAGGAGCCACGCCCCCAATGAAAACAATAACACATTTCCTCTATTTATACAGTACCTATAATATAAATATTACCTGTTAAGGTGATTCCTGAGGTTGTCCAGCTCCTTCCTGTCCTTTAGAACCTCCTCCTTCTCCTCATTAGCGACACAACGCAGCCTCATCGCCTCCAGCTCTGATTGTTGTTTCTCCAGGAGAATCATCGTCTTCTCCTGCTCACGCTGCACGCACACACACACACACGTACGCACACCTTTTTACATTCAGCTCCCAATGCATCATGGGACGGTTGAGTGTGACTAGTGTGCCCACCGTGCATACTTAAAAAATGTCCCCATATAGTATACATCCTGGTATTTCTCACATACAGTATTTTTCATACCATCTAATGTAAAGAAAACGCTACATACTCATTTAGACGTCACGACCAAAAACAAATTATAAAAGAAGAAAAAAGTGTCTCTGAGGTCACCAAAAGTTTGTGATATCAAAATGTGGTCACAACCCAAAAAGGTTTGGAACCACCACTGTAGACCTTCATCAATGGAATAAAAAGCCTTTATAATAACAGAATATAACACACTTAAAGTGTTTTTATTATAAAGTACATGTTTCCTAATCCAACTAATCCATTTGTCGTCAGATCCAGATGAATGTGGCTAACAAACGCTAAAAATAGCTTGAGTGTGTTTGACAGAAGGTTCTAATATCAGAGATTAGTTGGACGTTATGAGTGCTTCCCCCCCCCCCCCCCCCCCACACTCACTCTGTGGGTCTGAGCAGCTGAGAGATATACTACATTATGACATTTATATTACGTTCTCATCATCACACTGTTTGTCTTTCAGTGAATACTTGCAATTTTTCTCAGGGACACAAAATGTGTAGAAGATAAATTTATCACCAACTGCACTCGTTGTTATTAATAATAACAGTTTGTTGGCATCTGAACGCACGTTTCAGCAAAACAGTAAAGTTTTATTCTCTGACATTGTCTGGTAACGTCTGAACATTTCTAACACAGCCTCAGTCTTGATTTTTCAACTAACGTACTAACGTACTACATACTACATACTGTCTAATATATACTATAGTACATACTGTCTACTATATACTATAGTACATACTGTCTACAATATACTATAAAATATACTGTCTACTATATACTATAGTACAAACTGTCTACTATACACTATAGAATATACTGTCTACTATACACTATAGAATATACTGTCTACTATATACTATAGTACATACTGTCTACTATATACTATAGTACATACTGTCTACAATATACTATAAAATATACTGTCTACTATAGACTATAGTACATACTGTCTACTATATACTATAGTACAAACTGTCTACTATACACTATAGAATATACTGTCTACTATATACTATAGTACATACTGTCTACTATATACTATAGTACATACTGTCTACTATATACTATAGTACAAACTGTCTACTATACACTATAGAATATACTGTCTACTATACACTATAGAATATACTGTCTACTATATACTATAGTACATACTGTCTACTATAAACTATAGTACATACTGTCTACAATATACTATAAAATATACTGTCTACTATAGACTATAGTACATACTGTCTACTATAGACTATAGTATATACTGTCTACTATATACTATTGTACATACTGTCTACTATATACTATTGTACATACTGTCTACTATATACTATAGTACATACTGTCTACTATACACTATAGTACATACTGTCTACTATACACTATAGAATATACTGTCTACTATACACTATAGAATATACTGTCTACTATACACTATAGTATATACTGTCTACTATACACTATTGTACATACTGTCTACTATAGACTATAGTATATACTGTCTACTATAAACTATAGTATATACTGTCTACTATACACTATAGTACATACTGTCTACTATATACTATAGTACATACTGTCTACTATACACTATAGTACATACTGTCTACTATATACTATAGTACATACTGTCTACTATACACTATAGAATATACTGTCTACTATACACTATTGTACATACTGTCTACTATAGACTATAGTATATACTGTCTACTATAGACTATAGTATATACTGTCTACTATACACTATAGTACATACTGTCTACTATATACTATAGTACATACTGTCTACTATACACTATAGAATATACTGTCTACTATACACTATAGAATATACTGTCTACTATACACTATAGTACATACTGTCTACTATAAACTATAGTATATACTGTCTACTATACACTATAGAATATACTGTCTACTATACACTATAGTACATACTGTCTACTATACACTATAAAATATACTGTCTACTATATACTATAGTACAAACTGTCTACTATACACTATAGAATATACTGTCTACTATACACTATAGTACATACTGTCTACTATACACTATAGTACATACTGTCTACTATAGACTATAGTATATACTGTCTACTATACACTATTGTATATACTGTCTACTATACACTATTGTACATACTGTCTACTATAGACTATAGTATATACTGTCTACTATAGACTATAGTATATACTGTCTACTATACACTATAGTACATACTGTCTACTATATACTATAGAATATACTGTCTACTATATACTATAGTATATACTGTCTACTATATACTATAGTACATACTGTCACCTATACACTATAATATATAATATCTACTATATACTATAGTATGTACTGTCTACTATATACTATAGTACATACTGTCACCTATACACTATAATATATAATATCTACTATATACTATAGTACACACCGTCTACTATACACTATAGTACACACCTTCTACTATACACTATAGTACACACCGTCTACTATACACTACAGTACACACTGTCTACTACATACTATAATACATACTGTCTACTACATACTATAGCATATACTGTCTACTATACACAATAGTACATACTGTCTACTATATACTATAGTATATACTGTCTACTATACACAATAGTACATACTGTCTACTATACACTATTGTATATACTGTCTACTATACACTAGAGTATATACTGTCTACTATACACTATAGTATATACTGTCTACTATACACAATAGTACATACTGTCTACTATACACTATTGTATATACTGTCTACTATACACTATAGTATATACTACCTACTATGATGAAATGATTTAAATATGATTTAAAGTCTTGCGCTAAAACATCCAAAGTTATATATCAAGGATTAGTAGAATTCATTTTTGATGTCAAGTAAAAAAAATGGCGACCCAACATGGGGTCTCGACAACAAGGTTGAAAAACCCAGATCTAGAGTTTGTAGTCAAGTCGGACCAAAGAATAGATGCTGACGATGTAAAGGAGAGAAGCTGTAGTTGTTGTGCTGTGGGAAGCTAACGCTAACATCATGCTAGCCGTGGTGATACAGAGCAGAACCAAACCTGGCCGATTCTAGACGGAGAAAAATAACAAGCGTGTATTTTCACACGGCTGACGCCTCTTCTAGAACGTTTCTCTCACACTCACACAGTGTTGACACAGGCTGTGCTCTCTGTGGACCATTAGCAGTCTGTATTACAGGCTGTTTTAGGGCTAATTACTACAACAACAAACACGCTAAACACTCACTGCCAAGGACAATCTGAGGCCAGGCCTGAAACTATTAGAGGACCAATGGATAGAAGAATGGTATATAGAAAATACAATATCACCTATATATATATATATATATATATATATATATATATATATATATATATGAGATATGTAAACCCATGTAAATCTGCGATGGTAAAACAGGGGACGGGACCCAGATAAGCAAACTGCTTCTCTCGTCTCCTTTTTCGGCATGTACAAAAAAATGTAAAAAAAAAAAGTGAATGTAACCATGTCGGAAATAAACTGAATAAATAAAAAATAAAAAATAAAATATATATGTATATATTAGCTTATTTTGTTTTAAAATACTTGTTTAGGACCATAAAAAAAATCACAGATGGATTATATGCATTATAACACAGACCTTCACCTAAACAAGCTACACTACAAAACTCACTCACACATGCTGTCCCTTTTAAGAGAAAAAGCCTAAAGTGGCCAGACTTCATCTGAATTCAAATTAACTAGATTTATAACACACATCGAGATATGAGTTTTGGTTCATATCACCCAGCCCTAAAACAAAGTTTTTAAGTATTTTGTCTAGCATCGATTATATCGTCACTTATATAGTTATCGCAAATTTATATTGTCATAAAAAATGGCCATATATCCCTGCCCTAGGTACACGTAAAAGTTTTACACACACATGGAACTTTGACACATTTCAGTAAAAAAATGTCATTCTATATTCCTTCAGGGTTAGGGTTAAAAGGCAGAGAAATTATAGTGTAAATATCTTTTAATAGTTGCTTTGACTCAACACTATCAGCTCTATTTAAGCTTTGGTTCCATAAGCCAAGCATTAGCAGTCCTTATAGTCTGTGATGTCGACGTGTAGCATGCTAACACCACCTTTAATCTCTCTGTCTTAATATTTTTGCCTTTGGAAAAATAACTGAAGCTTCTTGTCCCAATATTTTGAGCTCACAGGGATGGAGCTGTTCCTCTGATCTAATCCTTCAACCTCAGAGAGTTATTAGTCCTCCTGTGTAGCAAAGCACATTATTCCTCACACAAGAATTTTTATGAGCCGCCGTGAGCTAAACAGCACGCCATGCGAGGCGCTGAGAGTAGAGAATAAATAGCAGAGAAATCAAACAAGCAGCAGCTGTAAAAAAGCAGTGAGTGCTGAGAGGGAATAGTCGTATAAACACATGAGGAAAAGTAAGAGTGTGACATGTGAGTTGTTACCGCCTAGTTTGGTTATTGCTCAACAAAATCCCCTGAGTGATTAATAGGTGGTCAGCGAGGCCCCTTAGAGCTGCATAAATCACTGTGTGTTTTCTTTGCATTGATATGGTTCATATAGAGGGAGGGGGGGGGGGGGGGGGCAAATAGAGGCTGGGACAGCGCTGGTTAGGGAGAAATAAAGGTTTTAATCATGAGAGAGATTATTAAAAAAGTAAGAACGATAAATGTTGAGAGTTTTAGAGGATGATGAGGTGGAAGAGGAGGAAAATCAGAAGTTCTCAGTCAAATGAGACCATAACACTGTCCATTCATATTTAACTGGGAGAAGAAGTGTATTTAATTCAGTGTTTCTCAAATGGGGGTACGTGTACCCCTAGGGGTACATGATGGCACTACAGGGGGTACTCGAGAGAAAGAGAGAGAGAAAATGGAAAATTAACAAATATAGTGTCAGTGTTGGTCAAAAATGATCAAAACTATTGAAATAAATCTATTCAGGAGCTACTAAATCAGTGTTTTTCAACCTTGGGGTCGAGGCCCCATGTGGTGTCACCTGGAGTTTAAGTGGTGTCACCTGAAATTTCAGAAAAATTCAAATAGTTTTTTTTAATTCAAACACAATCCTAAACAACTGTATTTCTATACTTTCACTTTGTGAATCTATTTGAACTAAAATACAGTAAAAATATCTGAGCTCAGAAATAATCAAAAACTAATTCTAGAAAAAAAATGTCTTTGGGGCCGACAGAAATGATTGAAATCAAAATAGGGCCTCAATCCAAAATAGGTTGTGAACCACTGCACTAAATACTGTTTATTTCACACTTTAACATGTGTGTTGTCACTCATTCATTCCATTATTATGATCTGTAGACGTCTTTTCACAGAATTCTGAGTAAAATGTTGTAGTCACACATAAGGGGGGACTTGGATTCATAAATAAGAAAAATGGGGACTAGAACCTAAACAGTTTGAGAACACACCTTACAGGACACCAGTACAGTGTAGATGTTAGAACATCCTCAGGTCTCATAGTGACGTATCATCATTGGTCATGACTCAGCAAAATCTAACAGTCTCACTTGTCAAAACAAGCGCCGTAAAATAAAACGACCTCCTGCTTCAAAATAAAAGTCATCAGACTCACTGGCCTCAGGCCTTAAAACACAACATAAATGAAATATTGATAAAACTTAAGCTTTAAAAATAAATAAATAAAATAACAGCTGTAAACTTTACTCTCGCATCCGAAGCAGCACACATTGATGACGTCATGTGAATTTCTGCTTTTGGTTTTTAGATGGTTCAAATTAGTGACAAATATTATACATTTATATAATTATATTATTAGATATTGTTTGTGTTTACAAGGTTTTACATCTACTATTCATTGTATGTTTCTTAAATTGTGATTATAAAGTCATGTGGTTGAATAAAGGTAATAAGTTCTTTATTTTACAAAAACAAAAGCCTCAACCTGAGTGTGCTGATAAATAATTATTTGTTTAACTACTGTAAGCAAAACTTGTAGCTGCAATCCAGTGCTCCTTAAAGTGTGGGGCGCAGCCCCCTGGTGGTGAATGGAGGTATGACTGGTGGGCGTGACAAACAGGAGGACATTTTCACTTCATGCTAATCTTCTTAAATAAATAAAAATCATTAACACTAAACACACAAATAAAGTAATAATGATAACCTAAAAATGTAGCAGAAATTAAAACAGCATTACATTATTACACTGCACTAGATATGGACCAGGAACTAAAGTGTAAAAATAATGATTTATTATAACAATATATCTAATAAGAAAATATGAAAGCTACCTTTGTCCTGGATTTATGGCGTCAGACAGATTGTATGTAAAAATGTTTGGTTATTTCCTGTATTTTTGATAACTCCACTTTTACATATATATATATATATTTATTTTTGCAGGTAATTAGTTTGATTTAGTTTGTGATTGTTGATTTATTCATTATGGGCGACCGTGGCTCAGGTGGTAGTGGGTCGTCTTCTGATCGAGAGGTTGGGGGTTCGATCCCAGTACCTGACTTTGTGTCGAAGTGTCCTTGGGCAAGACACTGAACCCTAAGTTGCTCTCAGTGGTCGACTAGCGCCTTGCATGTCAGTCCTGTCCCACTGGTGTGTGAATGTGAGAGTGATTGGGTGAATGAGCTGATATGTAAAGCTTTGAGACTGTTTCAGTGTGGTGATAAAGCTCTATATAAATCAAGTCCATTTACCATTTACCATTATTATTATCACTCAATAATTGCCAGGATTATTAGGGAGGACACTTGGGAGGGGGAGCAGTGGGTGGAGGTGGGGCTTTAAAGATGACCTTTGTTCAAAGTAGGAAATACACAAAGGTTTGAGACCCCCTGCTGTAATGTATAATAACCCCCCTCCCCCTCCCACAGTCACTGTTCTGTACCTGTGAGGACATTAATGCACCATTTAAAAACTAACTGTGACTTCCACATGTTTTTAAAACTGTGGAGCCATCTGTTGGACGACCTGCAGAACGTCCCACATGAACTTGCTGAAAAAGCTTTTCTGGAAAAACATTAGAAGATATTTATGCAACAGCTTTTGTTGAAAATGATCTGATTAAAAAATTATTTAGTTTTCAGACCATTTATGTAGAATTCTTATTCGGTTTAATTAAAAAAAAAACAAAAACAGCACAACAGATGAACGAGGAAAAACTAGGGACATCTCTTAACATCTTCTCCTCATTTACAAAACAAAAAAATAAACATGTATAAATGTTTTGGCTTTGGATGAAGTTAAATGCTAACTGACCTTGTATAATCTGCTGGATGTTTAAATAATTAACTGCGGCTCATTACTATAGCTGTTCTTTAATCTTTTCAGTCTTAAGGTAGTAAAGAAATGATAAATAACATAAACCAGTACCTGTTTGAAATGGGCCAGCTCCTTTAAGGCCCGCCCCCACTGCTGTTTGTAGTGAAGCTTTGACTTCATGGTCGACTCCAGCTTCCTCTCCAGCTCCACCTGAGAAATCAACCAAAAACATCACAATCACCTCATATGCCACCTTTTTCATCACATCTTTACGTCTACAACAGATTCTCATTGTGTTAAGTTCTTAAATTATGTAATAAAAACTAACCACATACATCACACATGAAATACTCAAAGCCCAGGGGCCAAATCTGGCCCTTTAGAGCATCCAATTTGGCCCACAGGAGACAGTAGAAAATAAAAATTATTGTTATTCCCAAATAATCCAGTTGTAAATAATCAAGTTCACATTTTTAGTTAAACTCATCCATATTTTTAGGAGCTCACTGTTTTCCCATGATTATATCACTAGAATTGCAGTCATTTTAAATTCTAAATTGTGGAAAAGACTAACTTTTTCCATAAATCTTGACATTTCTCACAAACAATTCCAGAAAATTCCTCTAAATAACACAAAAATTGGTTACGAAATCAAGTTGTAAAGTGAAAATCCTACAGGGACTGATATTGATGTTAAAAAAGCTCTTTTTCCACAACCTAAAACCTGTGGACCACTTCAGATCAAACTGGTCCATCTTTGGCCCCTGAACCAAAATGGGTTTGACAAACATCTATTGAAGTGCCCAGTATGTTTGATGAAAATAAAGCTAAAATGCATTGAGTGAGGTAGTTTAACAAGGTCTGATGACTGAGTTTACATGCTCTGCAGATGTTAGCAAAATTTAATGTTTTTTTAGTTAAAAAACATGATTTAAAAAATTATTTTGGATATTCTTTGGATTGTGTACACGACTGTGACATCACGAGACAGAGCAGTTCTCACGATATTTATATAATCGCGCAAGAACGCAGTTAAATGTATGTGTTATAAACTCAACAATAAACAGATAAACAGGTCAGTGTTCCTAACGAAGGAGAACAAGAAGGTTGGACTCTGGATTTGTCATAGACACATTTTTTATCAACAGCCAACAGAGAAGAGATAAAACTGTAAAACCAGTAAAACATGAACTAAATCAAAGTTGCTGCAGTTTACAGTGAGTTATGACATTTTGGTGATGTATTTACTTGAAATATAATCTGAAGTGTTTTATTTTGAAAAGTAACCCGATATTTTATTGCAGAATACATGCTTAATTTCCTGTTTAGCTTCATTTGCTCTGTGCTGATTGATGCGTTGTGCTCCGGTGTCCACCAGAAATAGAAGCCCTGCGTATATCTGGTGGAGGGCACCGGACTACCACATCTGTGAAGGTGGACATGGTGGAAATTAATACACAGACTAAAGTGGAAACCTATCAGCTCTGGTGACGCGGCGGTGACGTAACGCAGCGGAGCCGCACCCAGTGGAAACTGGGGGTTACATCCCTACACTGGGGATGCCACTATGAGTGCTTATGAAACATCTGCTACGTTACCTTCTCTAACGTGAGCAGGTTGATCTCTGTCTGCAGTCTGAACTCTGGTCTGATGTTCTGCTGTTCTCTGTACAGTAAAAACTCTTTCTCCAACTGTTTGTAGCGAGAAACGCCGTCAGTGATCTGCACAACACAAACAGAAAAAAGAGAGTTAACAACCAGCAACTATTTGACTCCCCATCACAGGGTTAGGGATGCTGTGCGGGAGACGTCCACCTGCTGCAGCAGACGAGCACGCTCCTCCTCCATCATGTGGACCTTGTCCTTCTCCAGGGCCACCCTGTGGTCACACTCCTGCTGTTTCCTCCTGCTGCTCTCCTGCAGCTCCCTCTGGGCCAGAACATGTTCAGCACGCAGCTCTCTCTGAAGCCTTTTGGTCTACACACACAAACACACACACATAAATACACATCAAACTTCCTCTACAGCAGTGCTTATCAAAGTGTGGTTATCTTTATCTTTATAAGGAGTTGCTTCTTCTCCGTGGTTCCATTACTCCAAGCCTGGATGTCATAAGTTCTCTTCAATATGTTCTCTGTAAACCCTTGTGCAGTGTTTTTCAACCTTGGGGTTGCCATGGAATTTAAATGGGTTTGGCCTGAAATGTCTAGTAATTAATGATTTTTAAAAAACTCATTTATTTTTCTTTTACATTTTTAAATATTCTTTTTAAATTACAACACAACACCAAACTTGCTTCAGTTGATGTCCATACATTAGTTCAATTATATCTGCTTTTGGAGCCTTCGATAATGAGAACTGGCTTTATATTTGATGTAAATCTCAAGGTTTTTTGGGGGGAGGACTACAAATTTCTGTATTTAAAACATGGTTTATTGTCACTCAGTATCATATATTTCCAAAATGAAACATTATCTGTAACCACTAAGAGTGCTACTTCAATCTGAACAAAAATTAGACATGTAGGTCATGTAGAAGCTTAGAAAAACGTTATTGTTATGGGTCTGTGATTTTTGAATAAAAGTGGCCGGGGCTGAAGAGGTTAAACAACTATTCTATTTCGCTTTCTCAAATATAAATCCTAGCTATATATATATATATGTTTTTGTAACACAGTACAACAAACGTGATCAAACACCTAAACCTAAAAAATGTTTGGGGTTGCCAGAAATTTGTGACATAAAATTGGGGTCATGATCCAAAAAAAAAAAAAACTATAAACCACTGCCCTAGTGGCTGGTTGATGTTGGTTCACACAATGTGTAGATGATCAGTGGTGGTAAACATTGGTACGACCTCCAGTTCAGCCTCCACCAGATGTTTCTCTCGTCTCTCCAGATCTGCCAGTGTGTTCTGAAGCTGCTCTTCTAGGCGGTTATATTCCACCTCCTACGCACACACACGCACACGCACACACACAGAGCAAAGACTTGATCCATATGAAAATGTGATGTAATGTGGAAAACATTGTCCTTACTATTTATTAACAGAATACAAAAAGTCAAAAATCTTGATCTTTTTCTGCGCATTGATTGATTGAGACTTTTCATGTTTTAAGAGGACGTGTCACAGTTAGCACAGGAATAACTCGCTTTTGGTGGCCAGGGCTATGTAGTAAATGTCATCCTAACATCCTACTCATACATTAGTATGACATCATCAACACAGTTTCAGACTTACTAGAAATTGTCTTGTCTGTACATTTACAGTTATGAAAGGGGACCAAGTCTTCCCGCGCGACTCGCCCCCCAGGTTCTGCGGAGCCCATGGAAGTACGTTACGAAGGATGACGGGCTTAAGGCGCGCGTCAGGACACAGGCCAACGAGTTATTTGCTGTGAACAGGTGGATATGAAGTTTTGGAAGATGTGATTTAAAATGTGAAAGTTACAGGCCAAAATACATTTGCACCCATTAGGTGCTATAATTATTTGGTATGAATGGTCTGTGTGCTCTTCTATATCTACACAGTAAATTTCACAGCCCTCAACATAATATTTGAGCTGAAATAAATGTTTGTTGTTCATGTTGTAATGAGCCACTCCCACTTTGACCAATCATAATTAACTTTGAGATACGGCCTCAGGAGTGACCCAAGGTCATACCCACCAAGTTTGGTAAAAAATCAGTTGTGCCATTTAAGAGATGTAAAATTTCCCATATTTTCAGCGCCCCCTATTGACCTTGGTTATGGCGACACCTGCTGGTGGACATCTGAGGTAAGCTGAGGGGTCTGGACCCACCCTCCAAATTGCACCACCCTCCCTTGCACGCTTTAGCCTGCAGCACCAATTTACCAACAGAAAAATAAAAGGTAAATATCATAAAAATCAGAACAAAAACAATAGGGTTCCTAGCACCGCTGGTGCTGGGTATGTGTCCCCAGGCCCCACAGGCTTAGGCCCCTAATAGATTTAATTTAAAAATGCTTTTCCAAAGACTCAGACACTTTACAGCTTAAAAACAACAACAACAAGTACAGTGATTAAAGAAAATGTAAATAAAAAAGACATGAGTGGGTGGGTGGTTAAATGTTAAAAACTTAATGAAACAGGTGAGTTTTGAGAAGTTATTTGAACGATGGGAGGTCGGTGCAGTTGCGGATGTGACTTGGGTGGGAGTTCCACAGGGTGGGGTCAGCGACAGAGAAAGCTCTGTCCTGCCCAGGTTTTGTGCTTAGTCATGGGGACAGTGAGGAGACTTTCATCTGAGGAACATCGGCTGTTTACATGTGAATCTATGATCATTCCTAAAGTCTGTGTGTGTAAATGAGTACATACTTCTCACCTTCTTGTTCACCACAGCTTCTCTCTCCTGGTCCCTCCTCCTCCACTCCTCAGCCAACGCCTCCATGTGGCGACGCTCCTTCTTCCTCAGCTGAAACAAATCAACACATTTTATTCACAACAATGAGGCACAGCATTTTTCAATTACAATTACGTCTTCAATTATCTATGTTCATATACAACTCAATTATGATTACGGTGACCGGCAAAAAAAAAAACGTAACCTTCCTCTTGTGTTAGGGTTAGTTTTCTGTTAGCATCTCTAATGCTAACGTGTCAGTTTGACCCATGTATACAGTATAATCAGCTAAAAAATACACTAATAAATATTATCTATCATCTAATTAGTTTCTCATCTATTGGTTACCTTGTTAGGCTTCCTAATCAATGAATATATTGGTTTTAATATTTATGGGGTGGGCGTCTGAGCCTTTTTTCTGTCAGTATACTCCTAGATTTATATAGATATATATTAGGGATGTCACTTTAACGTGTTAATAGTAGGGATGTAACGATTCATTTAACTCCCGATACGATTTGATTCACGATACTAGGTTCACGATACGATTCTCTCACGATTTTTTCATTTACAAAATGGGACTGTAGACAATTTTTTTTGGGAAAAAAACTAGAAAATACTGTATTATTTTCCTTTTATTTTTCATTGTCAAAAGAATTCCTTGATAAACTATTCAAAACAATGCAATTTAACTAAAAATAAATCTTGAATTAAATAAATAACGGAATAATACAAATGAAAATGAAGCCTATTACAATGCAAAACTGCATAATAGTTCTTTTTCTTTTAAAAGTGCAACTGAAAATGTATTTTGTGCCTTAACAATTGGACTTTAAAAAAAAAAAAAAACATCATTGCACTGATTTACGTCATATTTGTTTGGACCAGCAGAGGGCGCTAGTAACCCAGTGGTCGGTTGGCATGCAGATATCTTGCAGTGAAGAAGAGATGCTATGCTAGCAGACAGAGCTAATAGAAAAACGTGACTTTTACAGATATTCAAGTAATATTACAGATATTCTTTTGGTGCTAAAGGGGTAATGAATCATTTACTAACATATTTAAGAGTAGAAGGCAGCCAGAAAGAAAGTATTAGCAGACTCCGCCCGCCACCAACACTTCCGGATAGCGCCCACTGCTGGTTAAAAAGGATACCGCGATTCAATTGTCAGAAAATCGATATCAACCGTGATACCTATGAATCGATTTTTAACTGCCTTACGATTAATCGTTGCATCCCTAGTTAATAGCGATTAATTAATTACAGGAAAAACTAACACACTATTGCACGCGTTTCTCGGTGTACCCATAATACTGATGCACGGCTACAACGGTAGAAACTGAGGAGTCTTTGAGCGCGTACATTTTTGTTAAAATAAAAAAAAACACACCGGATGGAAAACTAAAACCCAGTTGTGTGAAAATTGTGCAAGAAAGAGTTTTTGGATCAGCAGAGTTCTGCTAGCCTCCAGCTGAGGTTTTTCACCTCATGCTAACTATGTAGCAGCTAGCACCTCAATGCTAAGAATGTAACAGCTAGCACCTCAATGCTAACTATGTAACAGCTAGCACCTCAATGCTAACTATGTAACAGCTAGCACCTCAATGCTAACTATGTAACAGCTAGCAACTCAATGCTAAGTATGTAACAGCTAGCAACTCAATGCTAACTATGTAACAGCTAACAACTCAATGCTAACTATGTAACAGCTAACAACTCAATGCTAACTGTGTAACCGCTAGCAACTCAATGCTAACTATGTAACCGCTAACAACTCAATGCCAAGTATGTAACAGCTAGCAACTCAATGCTAAGTATGTAACAGCTAGCACCTCAATGCTAACTATGTAACAGCTAGCACCTCAATGCTAACTATGTAACAGCTAGCACCTCAAAGCTAACTATGTAACAGCTAGCAACTCAATGCTAAGTATGTAACAGCTAGCACCTCAATGCTAACTATGTAACAGCTAGCACCTCAATGCTAACTATGTAACAGGTAGCACCTCAATGCTAACTATGTAACAGGTAGCAACTCAATGCTAACTATGTAACAGGTAGCAACTCAATGCTAACTATGTAACAGCTAGCAGCATACCATCCAAAGGACAGCGGTCCTTTGGATAGTACACACGACGGAGCAGACAGAGTGGCAGACAGATTTTTTTTTAATGGTAAAATGTTCCTCAATTTTTCTTTTTTGCATTATTGTGTTTTATAATGTGTTGCACTGCTTTAATTATTCTGTTTTTATTGTAAAGTGTCATTGGGTGGCCTGAAAGGTGCTTTTAAATAAAATGAATTATTATAATAATTATTTTTAGGCTTACTAATCAATGACAATATTGGTAATAATATTTTTGATGTGGGTGTCTGATCATTTTTTTGTCAGTACACCCCTAGATCTATATATATTGTGGCCACACCAGCCTGTCATTGCCCGATCCCGTTAGATCTCTGAAGCTAAGCAGGTCTGGGCCTGGTTAGTAGTTGGATGGAGACCACTGAGAATTCCAGGTGCCACAGTGGGGTGACAGTCACCCAGTGGTATCTGTCATTGTGCCCTTGGGCAAGGCACTTCACCTACATTGCCTAGTATGAATGTAGTGTGTGAGTGAGTGTTGGTGGTGGTCGGAGGGGCCGATGGCGCACTATGGCAGCCTCGCTTCCGTCAGTCTGCCCCAGGGCAGCTGTAGCTACAATAGTAGTTTACCACCACTAAGTGTGGAGTGAAAGAATAATGCCTTAATTCTGTAAAGCGACTTTGAGTGTCTATGATAAAGTGTTATATAAAACTGATGCATTATTATTATTATTATTATTATTATTATTATTATTATAAATGATACAATTATCCTGAGGAGAAGTGACAGGTAGTGGGGAAAGTTGATCTGAAACATATTTTAATAATTAATAACTACATGGTTACATGTTACATGGTTTGGGTTTAATTAAATGGTAAATGACAGTTTTCAAGACAACTAAAAAGTAAATAATCTCAACTTAATTACAACTATAACAGAAAACAATTTTTTCCCAATTACAATTATAAATGCATCATAATTGCAATTAATTATCAATTACATCTATAATTGACCCCAACCCTGCAGCATATACTATATTACCACAAGTATTTGTTTAAGACTTTGCGATAAAGCGCTATATAAAATTGATGCATTATTATTATTATTAAATAAAAACATGAAAGAGTGGAACCCTTGAGACACCTGTGTGTGTGTGTGTGTGTGTGTGTGTGTGTGTGTGTGTGTGTGTGTGTGTGTGTGTGTGTGTGTGTGTGTGTGTGTGTGTGTGTGTGTGTGTGTGTGTGTGTGTGTGTGTGTGCGTGCGCACGCGTGTTTACCTGATCATCGAACAAATCCTCCTGCTCCTTTTTCCACAGTTCCAGTTCCAGGGCAGTCTGGTACTCCAGGGTGTCTCTGGAACACTGAGGAACCATTGGAGGAACCATTGGTGGAACCATTGGAGGTTCTACAGACACAGGCTGAGGGACAGGTGGCTGTGTGTGAACTGGAGGGTTGTTCTAGAAAACAAAAAGTGGGAACAAAATGTGCTTTACATGATTAAAAAGTGAAACGATCCAGAGATGAAGACAATCACAAAAATGTCCTCAGTAAAAGAGTTTAAAAGGCAACAATAAAATTAGCAAATTAAGCTGCATCATAAACAGGCTTTTCAAAAATATAGTAAAAAATAAAAGAACCCTAAGCCTCTTAAGCCCCAGCCACTTTTCTCCAAAAATCACGTATCCATAACATATATTTTTGTACAAAAACGTTTTTGACCACTAGCTGTTTAAATTTGGCTTAAAATAAACACGTATCCAGGTTTCTGCTGTGCCATACGTAATGCTATTTTTGGTTCCACTCTTTGATGCTGTTACGTATGGGTGTTATTCAGCAACGCTTTGACCGATCACAATGTTTGACATAGCGTTGCAAAGCTCAGAGCCTGTAGAAATTAGTGATATCAAACACTATGGGAGTGGCTTTAGCCCTGGCCAATCAGAGCTGGTTAAAGGAGGGACCGGCCATTTTATGCACAAGTGCTGTGCGCTCATTGGACAGATTTCTCAATTGAGAAGTGATCAGATGTGTGTAATGGCGGTATCTATCTGACAACACAATTTGGATTTATCAAAAATATGGACTTTTATGCACATTGGAGCAATTTTTGATAAAAAACAACAAAGGAAAGACACAATTTGTCATCATTGCTGACTTTTTCTGCTGTGTATTTTCTGATTTTGTGGCGTTGTTTTGGTACGTAACATACCTGACCTGTATATCAGTGGATTTAGCTCAGCCTGTAGCTTCACGTAGACTCTTGTTATAGAGATCTGTGTTTATTTTGTGACTCACAGTAGTGGAAAAACGTAGTGTTTGCAGATTTGTCGACTTTTCCCTCTTTGAACACAATGTCCTGGTGTGTGTGCTGTCGTCTTTAGTTCTGAATGTGGGTTGGCTACAGTTTTAGCTTCTACAGTTTCTTTGGATTACGGAAAGGTATAGAATGTGTGATTTCATTCATTCTTTAATAACATTTAGACCCGTGAGAGTCAACTGGAACTGCCCCCGCCGGTGAGTCTGTTGTGGCTGAAGAGGTGAGATCTTACCGTCATTTTCACGTTGACCAGTCCCAGGTCCTCTAGGGTTGCTGTGTATCTCAGCTCTGCCACCGTCTCAGTGGGGCTAATGGACGAAAACAAAGCTTTTAAATGGCGGAACCCACAGAGGAACCCATATTGAGAACCTTCAGACACATCAACATGTCTCCTACCACTGAGCCCCGACCACGGGGATCTGCTCCTGCACACTTTGCCTCCAGCCCTGCTCTCCAGTCGACCCCAGGAACCCAAACCTTTCAGAGCTCAGCAGAACTGACAACTGGATGGAGGCTCGACCAATCAGCTGGTCCCTGCTGGTGGAGTCTCTGTGCCACACCTCTACAACCAGAGGAACTCTGTCACACAAAGACAGGAAATGACCTTTAGGTATTTTCAAAGTTGAGGTTTTAAAGGCAGATTAAAATCACTGCCGTCACAGGCTGTAAACAACAGAAACACCTCAACAGAGAGTCCCAGGCTGAGAATATTAGACATAGAGCAGTAAAAAAAACACCAGCAGCACGATGAGTTTCTTTGAACTCTTCCTCTAAGTTCTCAAAGAGCACAACTTTCAGTTTTTTATTTAGCTCGCTAGGCTATAGTACGGAGAGATTTTAAAGTGTCTTGTGCAACTTCTAAATATGAATTCCTTTGCATAAAATTTAGATCCAAATAATTTGGTGAGATGTGGAAACAAATGCAGGGTTCTAATGAAGAGAATCTAAATGTGGACCACCTTATTGTACAGTTTGAATCCATGATTAACAGTTGTGTTTTTATTACCTGTTGAAAGTGTCCTGTAACTGATGTGGTAGCGTAGCAAAGTCAAAGGCACAGTAGGACTGAGGAAAAGACACCTCCATGTTTGACTGCAGCTCCACAGGAGGACTGGTCATGATTGGAGATGAACTGCCAAAGAACGGGTACGAGTACCTGGAACAAACAATAATACAACATAAATCTACGAGGATGAATCTGTGGTCTGTTTATAATTATTCATTTTAGCTAGGAATATAAGGATACAGGGTTCTCACTAGTGCTGTTGAGCGTAGAGCCCCTGACGTTGTGATTTTGATCCCCATGAAGTGATATCGCCCCCTACGGTACGTTTTAACCAGCGTAGGAGGATTTTCTGTTGTTTTTTCCTTTTCCAATCAGTACCTTCATAGTAATGGGTTGTTTAAACTGTTTTTAATCTCAATAATCTAGAAACACATACTTTAGCCGCACTGTCTATTTAATACAGACGATTTAATCACATGTTCCGTTTTCACCCTGAGAACCATGGGATAAACCAGAGAAGAATCTGTATTAGACAAAAAAAATATTTCTATGTATTTATTTCAACTGAGTTAAAGTGCATCATTACGTCCCAATCTTTGAATGGAATCATTGGTTGATTGATGACTTAACGCCCTGACTTTAGCTCATTTATAAAAGCTCACCTGAGCGAAGCAGAGATAGAATGAGGTAAACTGAGGTTCCTCAAGCTGCAAAGGTCCAGGGAGAAGCAGAAGTGATGTGAAGTGGAGGACATGAACACTTTAGGAGCAGAAACCCCTCCCTCAGTGGCAGCATCTGGATGAAAATGAAGCTGAGCAGGAACCTCCACATCTGGAACAACATCCCACGTTAGGCTCCATCACTGTCAGACATGGTGTAAATAAACACACACCTGTATCTGTGGTCTGTTTCTGGTCATGATGAAGCTCTTCAACCAGACCCTCAGCTTCACTCTCTGTGTGAGAGGACGGAGAATGAACGGGGGGGGTAGGGGGGGGCGTATTAGGATGTGCTCTCTGATCAGATGGTTGTAAAGATCCTCTGTCGTCTTTGTTTGGCTCAGACTAGAACAAGTTCAAAACACATACACACATTATCTTAAATGCTGAGCAAATTAACGGTAAACTGTAGATTAATATTTGTTTAAAAAATGAGAAATCAACAAAAATAAAAGACAAAGAGAAGGTGGTTATTCTAGTGCCAGGTGGAACCCTGAGAGGACCAGTATTAAGTGTTTTTATTTAAAATTACAATAAAGTGATAGTTCTGTAAGCTATCAACTACTCTGACTATTTATAATGCCTCAAAGGAAGACAAGACAAATATATTTATAAAGTGCATTTCATACACAAGCTAATTAATTGTGCTTTACATGATTAAATTTGCAGCAGAAAACAGTTAACAGTTTAAAAATAAATAACATTTAAAATTAGCAGTAAAAACCAGGGTTGGGGTCAATTACATTGACCTCCATAAACACAATATTACCTGCAGCACTTGTATAAATGTATATATTTATCCTTTATATTTATCATTATTGTTAATATTGTTTCTGGTTTGTTTTTGCCCCAACTGCCAACTTTAATACCCTGTACTGTTTTTAAACTGTACTTGGCAAATAAAAACCTTTCTGATTCTATGTTCAATTGACTGGTATTTATTTCAAATTACAATATCAATTATTATCTTTCCCTTGTAAGTCAATTAAAATTATGTTTTCAATTACTGAAGTTCAAATTAAGTTAATATCAATTACTGAGCCTTTAGTTAATAACCTTTATTAAATGTAACCTTCCTCTTAAATCAGCTGTAAAATACACTAATAAATATTATATATCATCTAATTAGTTTCTCATCGATTGATTACCTTGCTAGGATTCCTAATCAATCTTTTTTTTTTTATACGGTAAAATTATCATGAAGAATAGTGACAGGTAAACTTGATGTGAAACATATTTTAATAATTATTGACTACGTATGTGTAATAGAACCAGGTCTGCATTAAAATGAATTACAATTACAAAGGAAATTATCTTAACTCAATTACAACAACAACACATTTTTTCCAATTGTAATTAATGATCAATTATGTGATTAAAATAATAATTGACCCCAACCCTGGTAAAAACATTAAAAATTAACCAGGTGGAGAGGGAGTGTATATAAGAAGTGTATGAAAATGCTAAGAAACAGTATAAATATATATATATATATATATATATATAGAGCACATTATGAACCTGTTCCACTGGGTAGAACCTCTTCTCTGGGATCAGAACAGTTTCTAAGTCGGTCAGTGAAGAAGAACCTGCACCAGAAACAGAGGAAAAATAAATGCGTCTAAACTATTAGTAGTTTATCAGTAAACGTGACCTAGAACCGTACGTTTTATTGTCATAAACAGACAAACAGAGGTTTGTGTCACACAGAGAAAAAGCAAACATTTTATTTTATTAAACAAATGAAAGACGCATTAAACAATGGGTGTCAAACTCATTTTAGATCAGGGGACAAATACGGAGCAGTTTGATATCTCTAGTGGGTCACAGACTTTATGCAGGAAAACCATTAATTTCAATATTATCATTCCCTAGTTTACACTTAGACATATACATAAAATGCTAAATATGTAAGAAACCAACAGTAATAAGCAACAAGTGATGAATATCAATTCTAACACAATCTACACTTTACATCTCCAAAATTTTGTGACAAATTTCTATTTAATTAAGGGAAATATTATGTAATAATTTGAGGAAAATTGAAGGATTTGTAAGAATTTTGAGTTTTTTCAATTGTTTAACATTAAAAATTATATAAGCACCAGTGTAACTGTGAATCCCTATGAATATTGTTGAGTTTCATTTACACAATGATTCTTGTTTTTTCTGTCATTTTTATTTTCTTCTGCGGGCTGACATGGATGCTCCAAAGGGCCGAATTTGGCCCCCGGGCCTTGAGTTTGACACATGAGCTCTAAAGGGTGTAAACATGTGCATTAAGTTTCAATGTTAAACATGGCGTTTTTTCTTGTATAAAGGAGAGGAAAAAGAAGCGTTAAACGGAAGTATCAGCTGACCTTGTGGAGGCGGGGCTTCCTTTGCTCTGATTGGTTCAGGTGAGGCTCCACGGTGTTTGGGGTCATTTTCCAGCCCCAGGCTGAGCAGAAGGGATGGTTTATGTTTATTATATTTACTGCTCAGCAGTGGATACCAGCGAGGCTCCTGGAACACATCAACAGTAGCTTTAGTAGAAGAAGAAGCTACTTCCTGTTAGTGACTCGTCTTTATTAGAATAACACCTGTTTCACTTCCTGAATCGATCTCAGGTCCAGGACGATGTAGCCGACGCTCTCTCTCTTTTTACTGATGGGGTCGACAGCAAAGCAGTGGAGCTTGATGGGAGTCCTCTGGAGTCTGAGGAGCACGCACACACGCACACACGCGCACACACACACACACACACACAATTTTGATAAATCTTAAAATCATGATATAATCATAATTGTTTATCATGTTCTGTTTTTTTTACTACTTTTAAAAAACAATATGTGAACAGTTTAAAGTGCAAAAATTAAGCTTTACATAAAAATTATACTTTAAAAAAAAAAAAAAAAAAATTCACCCAAGAATTTAAAACGTACCTTTGAAAACAATTACAACTTACAATTCTCATCATTCAAGACCAGTGTTTCTCAAATGGGGGTACGTGTACCCAAAGATGGCACCTGCATCCTTTATCTTTATTATTATTGTTGTTTCTGATTTGTGTTTTTGTACTTGAGCGAGAGAGAGGAAAATTCACAAATAAAATCATTAAAAATATGGGGTTTTATAATGTTTATTTTTTAGGACTAAATATAGTGTACTAAATATTACAGACAACTCACAAATCGACAAAAAAAACACACTAAATAGGAGAAAAATATATTGAATAATAAAAAGAACAAACAACAAAATACACAAAATGACACCAAAAACACACGCAGAGAGAGAAAAATACTTACTATTACCAGCAACACACAAAATGACAACAAAGACACAATAAATTAAATAAAAATATAAAAGATCACGACAAAATACACAAAAATAACAGAAACATAGAAAATTACATAAACAACCATACGACACCAAAAACATACACACTGAGAAAGAATAATGTAAATAATATTAACTACACATAAAATATGATAAAAATTTACTGAATAACGAAACAAACAACAACAAAATACACAAAAACAAACAAAATGATGATAAAAATGGTCATGATTAGAACATGAACTGAAAATACAAGGAACAGTCTTGGTCCCACACCAGGCGTGAGATGAGCAGAAATAATACGATATATAATCAGATCTGAACCAACGGTTGATAAACAAGGGCGAACGTCTCTAACTGAAGCACAGATAAATTAAATAAATGTTATTACAAAGGGTTGGGGGACTTTTTTCTTCAAACTGTGATTGAAGGTGGTGGTGGAGCTGCTAATGCTAATGCTAATGCTAACCTGTGCTGGTGGAGAGTCCTGCGGTCCAGCTCCCAGGCTAACTCGTTGTTGAACAGCGGCTGGTCTCGGTGGTCCACAGGGTCTGTGTCCAGAGGCTCTCCATTAAAGCTGGCCTGAACCACCAGCTGGAGGGAGGGGCTCTTTGGAAAGTGGCGACCTGTGGAGGGATGGGAGGGGTTCAGCCACACACACAGCCACATACGCAGCCCAGTACACAGCATGTGTAACCAGGGTTGGGCTCAATTACATTTTTCATTTACAATTACCTATGTTCAATTCAAATTAGTATTTTTTTCCCATCAAAACAAGCCCCACTACACAACTAACTCACACATGCTGTCCCTTAGAGCAGTGTTTCCCAACCTTTTTTGTACCCCTTATCTTTTCTGTCTTAAGGCGAGTACCCCTTTATTTTGTTAATTTGCCTCAGAAGGATCGTCTGAAAGCTTCACTCATATTGTTCTGATGTTTTGACCATGTTAGGTGTTGATCTTCACCTTTTTTAATGTATTTTTAAGAGTTGTGCCACAATGTATTATCGATAGAAAAGGAAAATGTCTGTGAGCAAGCAGAAATTTGTCTCGTAATTTTAGAAAAATAAATTGTCAAATGTTTCTGTGTACCCCCTGAGGTGGGTTGAAGTACCCCTAAGGGTACACGTACCCCTGGTTGGGAACCACTGCCTTAGAGGAAAAAACGGTCAAAAGCTGTTTGTTAATAAAGTCATGGTGTGCATGAGCAAATTTAACCCAGAGTTGTGTTTCTGGTCAGAACCAACAATTCCAAAACCACATAAATTAAGAATCATGTGATGTGTTATAATCTATAGGAATGTAATGATTAATCGTGAGGCAGTTAAAAATCCATTCATAAGTATCACGGTTAACATCAATACTCTGAAAATTGAATCGCAGTACTTTTTCTGAACAGCGTCTCGTCTAAAAGTGTAGGCGGTGGGCGGAATCTGCTACTACTTTCTTTTTGGCCGCCTTCTACTCTTAAACATGTTCATAATCTTCATGTGTATTATTCCTTTATTTATTTCATTCAAGATTTATTTTTAGTTAAATTGCATTGTTTTCAATAGTTTATCAAGGGATTCTTTTGACAATTAAATATAAAAGGAAAATAGTACAGTTTTTCCCCCCAAAAAAATAAAGGAATATTTGTCTACTGTCCCATTTTGTAAAATCAATCGTGAATCGAATCGTATCGGGAGTTGAGTGAGTCATTACATTCCTAATAAACTAATAGCGTTACTAAAGTTATTATGAAAAAGACATATGTAGTACTTTATACAAACATCCTCAACTTTTAAATACACCTGTGGGAATGAGTAATTGTGAAAGTCAGACTTAATGCAAACTGTAATTGTTTATTTTATACCAGTTATAAGGAGTGTTTAGCAGCACACATACATATTATTTGTGCAGCGCGTATTATACTTGTTCCACCTCGTTTGTCCCGATCCGAGCACTATCGACGCTGGAGCCACTTTCACACTGCTCTCTCCCAGGTTAAAATGCTGAGGCGATGCCGTGCGTGGGCGTGGTTTCAGCGCCTCTCACTTACACGCCCCCAGCGTCTCAGAGCAGTGAGAAGTGCTAGTTCTTCCATGATTTTGAGACCTAATTTTATATTCTTAGCGTTTTCTTTCATCTTTCAAATGTGTCTCAGTGGTCAATGACATGTTTCTGTGGTGTGACAAACTCAGAACACACATTTATTTCTGCTTTACACAGACTTTAAATGGTTGCTGTCTCTGTCTTTGTTGTCATTTTATGTTTCATGAGTCACTTTGTGTGTTTTGGGAGTTATTTTGTGTATTTTGTTGGGCTTCATATTCCTTCCAACTTCTTGAATTACAATTTTTGGGGATTTTTTTTTGGCCTATATAATGAGTTATTTAGTAATTGTCTGGTATTACACTGTGAAGAACACTGCTTTGTTGGATATTCCTGATGATAAAATTGTTTGGCAAATGTTTTACCATTAAAACAACATGTTTCAAGTTTGTGGAAAGGTTGCAATATAAGTAGAAGTCATTTGTACAAACAAAGAGCTAAATGTGATTATAAGTCAAACGGCTGCTAATAATAAATAACGGCTAAAAGATAAGATTAGAAAGTGTTTTTAAATGAAACGCTCACCCTGTAGAATGGACACAACGATAAGAAACTGGTCCGTTTTAGAAAAAGACATGTCGACATTACCGCTGTTAATGTTGTTTTGAAACTGATCACGTGATCACTTCCTGATCCTTTTAAAGCATGCGCGAAACGCGTCTACATCCGGTCGACCGACTTTGTTTTAAATGATTTACAATTTATTTTAGTTTTTATTGTATTTTCTGTTTTGTTTTTAATTTTAAATGTTGTGTATTGTGTTTTTATCCGTTTATGTATATATCCTCTTGGGTTGTTTTTTTCCTTATTGTCTTTTTTTAATATTAAAATATTTAACATGCGTCGTCTTTTTTAATTAACAATTAAAATATTAAACAAACGTCGTCTTTTTAAATTAACAATTAAAATATTTAACATACGCCGTCTTTTTTATTTTTAAATCAACATTTAAAATATTTAACAAATGTCATTTTTTTTAATTAACAATTAAAAATATTTAACAAACGCCGTCTTTTTTATTTTTTAAATCAACAATTAAAATATTTAACAAACGCCGTCTTTTTTATTTTTAAATCAACAATTAAAATATTTAACAAATGTCATCTTTTTTTAATTAACAATTAAAAATATTTAACAAACATCGTCTTTTTTATTTTTAAATCAACAATTAAAATATTTAACATATGTCATCCTTTTTTAATTAACAATTAAAAATATTTAGCAAACGCCGTCTTTTTTATTTTTCAAATCAACAATTAAAATATTTAACAAACGCCGTCTTTTTATTTTGAAATCAACAATTAAAATATTTAACAAACATCGTATGGTCGATTTATATTAAAATATCGCGTCCCAGTACTTGAACAGCTCTGTTGTACAGTTTGCGGGTGAAGGAAATGTCTACGCGCATTACACAAATTAGCAATTACAATAAAATGCACCATATGCCATCTTAAATGATTGACACAAAAGTCTATACAAATAACACATCAGAGAAATAAGATAACACACAATAGCTAAGAATACAACAAAAGAGAACTAAGAAAACCACACGACTAAGAGTAAAAAAAACACAATAATAACAAACAGCATGAAAACATTTAGTGATTTTCAGGTTTCAAGTATTTACAGAATTAATGGTACAGTTTAATAACTATAATATGTTATAGTATTGAAAAAATGATGCAACTCGTTTTCATAATGATGTTAGTTTGTCTGTGCCCATTTTGTTTTATGTATATGGTATTTTGCCAGAATGATTAGAGTCTGTATCAGGTGCTTTAGGAATTATAGTGATTTCACAATAAAAGATGATGTCACTCCCCTGGAAGCTGATCACATGACCTGTTTTGTTATGAATAAGTTTCTGTATATAAGATCAGATGTATTTACCGTTTGTACTGTAGAAGCAGTTGCATGTTTGTCACTTTTTAAAAAAAAAAAAAAAAATTAAAAAAAATTAGTTTATTTTTTCTAAACCTGCTGCCAAGATTTCCCAAATTATTGGAAATGCATTTTTTCAGAGAATTTCGATTTGTTTTGGTTTTTATTTGTTATTTTTGGTTTGTTTCACTTTTTGAATATTTTGTTTAATGCGAATAATTATTTTTAAAACAATGTCATTTATATTTTTTACTACTTTATTTACATCAAATACATCAATTCACAGCACCACTAACTTCCATCTCTAGCCTTTGTATTAGCTGCAGATATGGGTTTAGGTGTCTGGTTAGATAATTTAAAATGTAATAAAAATGGACTCAGAGAAGGGGACCCCCCACTTCCCTCACACACAGCCAGAAGCCAGAATATTTTTCAACCTTGGGGTCGTGACCCAATGTGGGGTCGCCTGGACTTGAAATTGGGTCCCCTGAAATGTCTAATAATTTAGATTAATAAAACTACTGATTAATAGGGTTAGGGTTATTATTTTTCAATTCATTACACCACTCACACACACAATACAATTTTAAACAATTGTATTCTACACTTTCACTTTCTCAAATATAAATCTGGTTAAAAATAAAATGCAGCATGAAACGATTTGAGCTGGTGCATCTTGTCAATTTGTCACTCAATTAATCCTGGAAACAACAAACATTAATAAAAGCTAATTCTAGAAGTCTCTGGAGATGCCAATAATGTGTGATATTATAATGGTGTCACAACCCAAAAACCCACTGATGTAATGTCACATAAAATGTAGCCCTACAGTGAAATGTGTCGATGAATTGTACATATCCTGTTGAGGAATAATATACATTAATAATCTGTAACCATGGGGAGTCTTACATTGGCTAATGTGTAATTTGTGGCAAAGCATGGAGGCTCCTGACTGCTGGTTGATTTACAGTCCAAAAGTATTAGAACAACAAGGTCAATTTCTTTGTGTTTTATACTGTAGATATTTGGGTTTCAGATCAAAACATGAATATGAGACAAAAGTTTTCATTTCATGGTATTTACATCTAGACGTGTTAAACAACTCAGGACAGAACACCTTTGTTTGACCACACCCACTTTTCAAGTATAAGCAAAAGTATTGGAACAGAAATTATTAAATAAACTTAAAGTGAATAACATTTAATATTTGGTGACATAATTCTTACTTACAATAAGTGCATCAAATCTGTGACACATTGACTTCACCAGACTGTTGCATTCTTCATGTGAAATGTTTTTCCATACTTTTACTGCAGCTTCTTTCACTTCCTGTTTGTTTCTGGAGGTTTCTCCTCTTCAGGAGCTAAAATGTTCTATTGGGTGAAGGTCCAGTGATTGGTCAGTCTAAGATCTTCTACTTTTCCCTCTGATGAAGTCCTTTGTTGTGTTGACAGTGTGTGTTTTGGGTCTTTGTCTTGTTGGATGATGAAACTTCTCCTGATTAGTTTGGATGTATTTTTCTGTAAATGTAGACTTCAGAATTCATTCTGCTACTACCATCATGAGTGACATCATCAATAAAGACTAGTGAGGCTGTTCCAGAAGCAGCCATGTAAGCCCAAGCCATGATATTACCTCCACCATGCTTCACAGATGAGCTTGTGTGTTTTGGATCATAAGCAGATCTTTTCTTTCTCCATACTTTGGTCTTTCCATCACTTTCATCTTGGTCTCATCAGTTCATAAAACTTTGTTCTAAACATTTGTGGATCATCTCTGAACTTCTTTGCTAAATCCAATCTGGCCTTTTGATTCTTTTTGCTGATGAGTGGTTTGCATCTATTGGTATGGTCTCTATATTTCTTCTCTCCAAGTCTTCTGAGAACAGTGGATTGTGGTACCTTCACCCTGCTCTGTGGAGGTGCAGTGATGTCACTGACTGTTGTCTTTAGGTGTTTCTTCACAGCTCTCACAATGTTTCTGTCATCAACTGCTGTTGATACCCTTGGTCGACCTGTTCCATGTCTGTTGCTCAGTACACCAGTAGTTTCTTTCTTTTTCAGGACATTCCAAATTGTTGTATTGTTTATACCCAATGTTTGTGTCATAGCTCTGATCATTTCCTTCTTCTCTCAGCTTCATAATAATTTGTTTTCCTCCCATAGACAGCTCTATGGTCTTCATGTTTGCTTAACAGCAAATGTAGTTTTCACACAAAAACAACTATTTAATGTTTAAGTAATCAATGTAAAAGACACCATCAGTCACATGTTCTAGTACTTTTGCTGACTTGAAAAGTGGGTGTGGTCAACAAAAGGTGTTCTGTCCTGAGTTGTTTAACACATCCATAGGGACAAGTGTTGGTACTAAATGCAGTGTTTCCATTTTAAACCTGTGGTAACAGTGGAGGGTTGGACACTTTCAGGGCAAAATTGTTAGTTATGTTTATTAACATATTTACTCATAGACCTTATTCTTTTTAAGGCTTTAAGTTGAGACTTTTCATTTCTGCTGTCTCATGTTTTCTGCTCTCTTCTACAGGTCAGCTTCCCAAAACACATCTTATCCCTCAGACACAGAGGCATCACACACTCACATGCCTACACACACTCACATAGTCACACATACATACCCAATACACATCCATTCATACACACAAACACCATACACGCACACACCTCCAACACTCACGACAATCAGGAGATACCAGAGAACTGGTTGTTTTGACCTAAAGAAGAAACTGTCTCTTTTCACCCTCTTCTTTCACCTCCTCTGTCCTCTTTATCTCCTGGGGGGAGGAGGGAGGGGGACTGAGGGGGAATATACGTGATGAGTTAGAACTGTGGGCCACTCGATCATCGGACGTCCGCCCGGGCGGTCACTAATTTTGTCCATCTTTGTACTCCTTTTTATTTAGTTTTATAATAAACCTTTTTTTTATAAAATCATCAATGCCTCGCCTGGACTCCATCATTCAACCAGAGCAATAAATCATGTCTCCAAATGAGGTCAACCGCAAATTTGCCGTGACAACACTTTACGGTTTGATTTATGGTCCATCCATCTTTTTACGTCACTATGGATGTTACAGTGTTCAATAGGTTACTCAAGTTCCTGAGTTAATAAAATGTTTTAAGGCTTCACATCTGTGCTCAACTATCATTATGTGTTCTCATTACAGTTTGTATTGAATTATTTAGATTTTTCACATTTCCAAGGGTAATGTATTGTCTTGTTTAGCCAGTACATGTCTATACTCCTTTTCTGAACATCTGACCACTACCAGGGTGTAACATATGCAGCTTAAAGCTGTTTGCAGAGTTCTCGCCACACCGTAGGGCCCCCACGGTGTGATTTTGATCACTACAGAGCGTTTCCACCAGTGTGGGGGGCTTTTCTGTGTTTTTTCTTTTTTAAATTGGTACCATCGTAATAATTGTTGCAAACTTGGACTTCCAGGCATTCATGAGTGGTTTTAACTCTTTTTAATCTGAATAATCCAGAAACACATACATCAGCCAAACCCGTCTTCACCCGAGGACCCCTGCTACTTAGCTGCCCTGATATTGCCTGTGTGTATCCTCCTCTTTGTAACCCATAATCAACATCCAATATAAACAGTGTGCTTCATAATCTAAACATTAATGAGTTGAGGGGGCGTGTCCATAAGTCCCAATATTACTGCATGTCCCACATACACATTTCATTTAAATTTGAAAAGCACGTCTTTGAATCAAAGGACCTATACCAAGCATGATTACCTCTCTAACTACATTCATCAATTTAGATATATATTTTTAAAAAACCGTTAACATTTAGCTTTACTTCACAAAATGTGTCCATCAGAGGGTTCTAAATTTTCTAGGGGGAAACGCCTGGACCCCCCTTACAACGCTCGCTCACCTTTGTGATTCCCCTACACTGTGAAAAATTCCTGGTGAGATCCTGGTTTGTGTCTTTTTCAGACACCAACAAATACTGTACTGTGACATTACACAAACAGTTTATGTAATTAAAAAACATTTCACTGTAAATTGTAATGCATTGATTTACTTATTATTGAAATTTACTGATTATATTTATAGTTATGGATGATTTTACCATGAAAATAACTACATTTATGTCACGCTTAGAGAACATAGGATTAAGTTGCTGTACTGTATGTGTTCAAAGCCTGGTGGAGTCCTTCTTTAGTTGGGTTTCCATTGTCTCTGTTACTCTTGTTTTTGCTTGTAATACATTTTTCGGTTCAGTATTTGGTGGTTTTGTGTGTGTGTGTGTGTGTGTGTGTGTGTGTGTGTGTGTGTGTGTGTGTGTGTGTGTGTGTGCGTGTGCGTGCGTGCAGAGTAAACGTTAATACTCCTCCTTTTTGTCTCCACCCAGGTGTGTCCATACCTTCACTAAGTAAAGAAATGTTTGGAACACACGATAGTTGTTTGGTCTTTTCCTCCCCGTCTGTCATTGTGTTGCTGTTTATAGTCGGTCTTGGTTTGTTTATTATTCATTTAGAGGTAATTAATACATGGTTCTTACAGCTTCAGTCAAATGAAATTCAAGACTTTTTAATGCCATTTGAAATTAAATTGAAGGCCAACTTCACAGTCAACACAATTGGGGGGAAAAAATGCCACCTCAATTATAAAGTGTTAGGGCCGATGTTTAGTGCAGACGTGCAACTGGTGTCCCACAAAGTAAACACACAAAAATACACAAACAAAAAAATCAGACTAAAATAATGAAAATCACTCAAAACATACAAGATGACTAGAAAAACAGCCAGAAATCTATAAAACAACAAAAGTACAAAAAATAAAAAGCATTAAGAAAATTCTTCATCGGACAGGCAACATTCTTTAAATGTACATTTCCCCATGTTGTTAAAAGTTGCTACAATAATGACGCACATCTGCACAGAGTTCCTCTGCAACTACGCCACTGTCATGGTTGAGCAAAGTTACGGTAAATTATATATATTTTTAAAAACAAATGTTGCCATTTATTTTGAAACGTGAGATTAATTACAATCATAAAATCATACTTAATATGTGTTAAAATGTAAGACTTTTGAAACATTGATTGAAGACATTTTAATGACAATTAAGGCCTTATTTTTTACGGATCTGCAGAACCCTGTAATAGAATATTTGTAGTTCTATGTTGTGCAGCTGCTACTGATTATAGAGGAAACACTAAACCGTAGTGAACAGAGCCACATGCAGACCATCTACCCCTGGCTTTAATAAAGGATGAGGAGGTGATAACAGCAGGTACACATTCAGACACAGGATTGAACAGTGTGATCAAGTCTATCACACAATCAATAGCACACTTAAGGCCAACATACCATTACCTACCCTTTCCACATATGCTCTGACTTAATCCACACAGGGTTTTTTTGTTATATATCTGCATGGTTAAAGTTTGCAGGTAAACCAAATGACAAGAGTAGAAATCTTTACAAGCTTTTGTTTGTAAAAAAGAAGGAATATCAAATCCTTATTGTGGGAGAAATATATTTTGTTCTGTCTATAGCTTAAGTTGGCTTTAGAATTCTTCTCAACAGGGTCTTACTCGAGACATCAAAAACATTTTCACCAAATCAACCTACATGAATTTGACTTCAAGCAAAACAACGGTATGTGAAAGTAGAGCTACAGCACCACGGAAACCACACTGCGTTTGTTACTAGCACCTAGCATCGCCTTAGCCTTAGCTGTACACAATCACAATCTGAGAGTAAAAATACAGCATGAGCAGCAGGTTATAGACACAGGGAGTAACTCACACTGGAAAGAGAAACATTAGAGTCCAGATCTGTTTGAGTGTTTGGGTTGTGGAGTGATGATGAAGAGGAGGAAGAGGAGGGTGACTTGATGTCCTGGTGCTGCTCCACCATACCTATGTGCACTGCCTTCACAGCCAGGTTCTGTCCCCTCTCCCCTCGTTCATTCATGTCCACGTAGGGCAGAGCTTTAGCACCATCAGGACATTTACCCAACATTACCCCCCCTCCAGGACCCACACCCATGTGTTTACCGTCCTCACGGTCTCTCATGCCCTGCCCCCTCTGCTTGGCACCAGGTGTCTGGTCACAGCATTTAGATGATAGCAGTAGTTTCTGGTCCATGTACAGTCCTCTGGAGTACTGGCCGTAGTACAGAGACTGGGCCAGGGCGGTCTGGGTCTGACTCATAGCCAGCTGCAGCTGAGACTGAGGGGGTCCGTCAACTTTTAGAGAATCAGAAAACTCGTGGTAGGAAGTTTTGTCCTCGTCTTTCCTGTCTTTCACTTTAAATTCATTGGTAGAGCTTTTGTGGAAAGCACCAGTGCTGCTGTTGTGTTTGTCTGACTGCATGTATCCCTGGAGGTAGTAGGACTCATATGTGTGATAATACGGGCACTGGGGGTCTTTTGATGAAGTAGGGGGCGTTTTTCCAAAGTTACCATGGTTACTGTTGGTGCTCACCTCAGGAGAAGTTGAAGGGACACACTTGGACCTTAGTCCATCTGAGCGACACTCCAAAGATCCTCCATCTTCTCCAACGTCTGAGATGTCAGAGTAGGCGGGGCTATTGTCTACTATAGAAGCTCCACTGGCATCAAGCCGTGATGACCCACCAATGGAAGGACTGGGGGCGTTATCAGTGAAAGTGTAAACCTTGTCAGCTTCAGCGCGGATGCTCGCCATCCTGCTCTCCTGGGTCTCTGAGAGGCCGTTCATCAGGTCCTGTTTACTCAGATGTTCCTTCAAAAGGCTTCCAGAAACTTCTTTAATACATACCTTGGATCCATCCACATTACCATCATCTGTTTTGGTTCCATTGTTGTCATCGATAGGTGTTCGTGTTGGAGTGTCCTTGTTATGTTTGTCCTTCAGTCGTCTCTTTTCTTTTTTCCTGGACTCTTTGCCACAGGAAACCAACGTAGCCTTCACCACATTTGGCTCCACAACAATACTCAGCTTTGGTTTGATAGGTTTCAAGGGAAGGTTTTTGTTTGTTAGACTTATAGATGCCATAGGAGATGTTTGCTGTGAAGAGATTAGATCTGTGTCAGATTGATAGGTTGCATTAGGAATGGCAATCAACTTGGGAGGGGCCGGGGCAGGAGCAATGGGTCGGTTAGTTCTGGATTTGGACAGTTTCTCAACCTTTACGTTGGCCTTTTTAACCTTATCACACAAGCCTGGTTTCTTCTCAATCAGGCCTTCAGCTTCTAGTTTAGGCATCTCCACAGAGGGGTTCCTATCTGGGACCATACAGTTCTCCAGAACCACCGTCATATTGGATATGATGGGCAGATTGCTGAGGTCATCAATGAGACCGTCTTTTAACAATGAGGTTCTTCTGGTTTTAGCGTTGGCTGTAGAGCTTTGTTCAGTACTTAGAAGTAGTCTTCTCTTCTTAGAGGACCCCACAGTGGTCACCTTATACAGGGGGGTGGGCTTCTTGGACAGGCTGATGGTATTCGTGGTGTTATTAGTCTCTGATAGATCATAGCTCATATTAATGGAATCATCACAGTCTGATAATTGTTCTTCACCTTCACAGTCCTTCAGAGGTTCTAGCTCAGGTTTCCTCTGCTCCTCTGGGTCCAGATGTGCATGTGTCTGGTGGTAACGTAGGCCATTGATGTGCTTGTAGCGTTTAGTGCAGTTTGGGTGTGGACAGTCAATGAGCATAGGGGGTGGGGGGGGAGGGGAGGCACAACCACCCCCTGGATCCATAAAAGAAGGGTCAGATTTACCCTGTGGAGTGGAAGGAGCACTACGAGATTTGGTACGAACTCTTTTCCCATTTGCGTTTTTGATGTAATCTGAAGACACCATGCTGAGGTCCAGGTCAGCAGGAGGTTTCTTCTTCCTCTTCCCAGACGGGAGAGTAGAGATGTTGGAATGTTTCACCTCCTCCACAGTGAAGAAGGATGAAGGTCCTCTACAGCTGCTGTTGATGAGGTTCAGACTGCCTCTTCTTGGTGCCCCTACTCCAGCGATACTCCCTCCACGACTCCTATGCTGTGAAAAACCTCTGACTTTAGCCCCAGAGGAAGGGTCCCCATAGGACCGATCCCCCTTTGTCATCCGCATCCGCTTCCCTCGTCCACGGCCCCCAGGAACATCAGGGTCACTGGAGGGAGACTCACAGAACCTGGACCAGGAGAAAGGAATCAAACAGAACCATTTCATGTTATATAGTGTTGATGTAAATTATTATTCATGGTTTCTTTTTGTGTGTAATACTATAATTATTAATATTTATACTTAATAATCCTGTAAATAAAATATATCTTCAGTCAGGCCAACTTTTCCAAAACTATTTTCAGGACAAACACTTTCAGAACATCTAAGTTTAACTTAATCTGAGTCTAACAATAACAACCATGTACATAAGTGAAGAGACAAAACAGATATAATCACAGACAATCACATTTACACTAAAAAAGATAGTTTCAGAGCAAAACGCACAACATCTAAAACATTAAAAAATAAGAATAATTCTATTTTAAATACAAAACTTAATACACATTAAACAACTCATATACATATACCTAATAAATGAAATAAACAGACAAAATAGACTTCTAAATGATAAATAATAATAAATCATTGAATAATCTTGTACATAATATATATTAACAGTAAATGTCATCTTTAACTAACTACAATAAATTGATCATTTGATTTCTTATTTAATTAAAAGAATACTTAGATATTAGATTAGATATGAACTTCTAAATCTATGCTTTGAGCCAATAATATGTACAGTATATGTCTTTATCTCTTGATGAGCTCATGTTTGACAATCACAAATGTTTTACGTATCATAACAAAAGAAGACACAAAAACACAAGCACAAAAGTTCAAAGTAATTAAATATATTAAGTAGTTTATATTCAAAGTCATAGCAAAAGTTCTACTAACTTAATTATGTCAAGTTGGTGTAACATGTTCTTTTTTTAGCTGCTTTAGCTAATATTTGAGTAAATTGCACAATATCTGTTTAGTAAGCAAGTAAGCAAGCATAACTTAAAAACACAACTTAAATACAATTTAATAGAATTAAGTAATTACATGCTAATGATAAATTACTGTTGTTTAAAATAGGGATTATTTAAAAAATAAACTTAATTCATATAGGCAAGGAAAATGTATTTATATAGCGCTTTTCACACACAAGGCAACTTAATGTGCTTTACATGATCAAAACGTGCAACAGAAAACATTCAACAGCTTAAAATCAGTAAGAACATTTAAAATAATCAGTAAAATCATTTAAAATCATCAACAAACACATGACATCATCAACATGACCATAAATCTCTCTCAATCATACACAGTAGAGAAAAAAAGTTCCTTTAACTTTGATTTAAAAATGTTCACATGTGATGCTGACTTCAGCTCTGCTGCAGTTTGTTCCACTTCTTTGCAGCATAACAACTAAAAGCAGCATCACCATGGTTACTGTGAGCTCTGGGCTCCACTATCTGACCTGTGTCCATAGATCTCAGAGACCTGCTGGGTTCATACCTGACTAACATCTCACTGATGTATTCTGGACCAAACCATTCACACATTTATAACCAGCAGCAGAACTTTACAGTCTCCTCTGAGGCTGACTGGGAGCCAGTGTAATGTGTTCTGACCTCTTTGTTCTGGTTCAGACCTGAGCTGCAGCGTTCTGAACCAGCTGTAGATGTTTGATGAAGACCATTACAATAGTCCAGTCTGCTGGAGATAAAAGCATGGACCAGTTTCTCCTGATCTTTCTGAGTCATTAAACCTTTCACTCTGGAGATGTTCTTTAGGTGGTAGAAGATGTTTTGTGATAGATTTGATCTGATGCTGAATGTAAGATCTGAGTCAATCAGAACACCAAGGTCTAGCACTTTAATTTAACTCTTATCAAAAAGAACAAGTAGAAAGTCATTGATTGATGGGAACATGTTAGCGTTTACAGTGTGTGCCAGGCAAAGGAAACCAGACGACAACATGGAATAAAAATGCTGAGAAAACTCGGTTGGGGGCCCACAGCTGTGTATCATATGAGTGCCTGTTCTCCTATTGATTTGATATTGTTGTTGATTGATTTGTGTTCATCTGTAATAAATTGATTGATTGATTAATTCAGTAAAGCAAAACCTCTGAATATGTCTCTGAATGCAATCTCAGGTACTGAACACGGGAGTATCTCATAACTCGAACAACCACCCATTAGCCAAAGGATTGTTGAATAAAAGGATAAGGAAAGCTAAAGGTTACCGTGGAGGAGCCCAGTCATGTTTGGTGGAGTCTAACAGGGTTCCCACGTAGGTTCTCTTTCTCCAGGTCACGTTTACCACCAGAACACCTGTCATCACATACAGTAGGAAGTAAATATATCACTTAGCACGTGTTGTTTCAACCACACACACCAACACACAATTAAAGTATGTTCACGTGTGTAAACAAATGCAACAGTGCATTAGAAGTGTATTAGTTAGAATTTGATAAATATCGTAAATCAATGCAGTTATTGACGACAAATTACCTAAAATCCCAGTTATGTCTCTCGGAATCAATGGATTCAAATTGCCCATCAATAACTTCTAGAACTATTTGAGTCTATTTCAAAGATCTGTGTTTGCTACTCTCTCTCTAACGGCTGTGGACGAGGCTAGCTTTAGCTTTGAGAGGGGTGGGGCAGAGGAGCTAGCATGCACATGCATTAAACAACTCAAAGTTAGTATTAATAATAGTTCTTTTCTCATGTGTGCAAAGCTTTAGTCTTTGTAGATATCCTAGATCATGGAGGTTTGTTTTATTTAGCAAATAAAACATAAGAATAACTTAACACTTTTTTTCCCTAAATAATTATTTTTTCTTGAGTATGTATTTTTGTAATCGTTGAGTGTAATAATCAAAATCATAATTGAATTTGGACTTATAACTACCTATGTCGCCCAGAACCCCAGATATGAGAGTCTCATGTGACTAGGGCAGTGCAATGTATCGACACACACGATATATCGAGTTTTCTCTTTTGGCGATACAGAAAATGACAATATTGAAATATATATTTATACTGTATATATATAGAGAGAATTTAAATTATATTATGTATACAATCACACAGTACAAATCACATCATAGTATTGAATATTACTCATAAAGGATATATACTGTATATATTTTTGTATAGCTTATTTTGTATTGAAAGACTCGTTCACTACTTCTCAGAACATGTAAAGCTTAGTTTGCTCAGTGTATCGTAACCCAGACCTTCATCTAAACTAGCCACACTACAGAACTCACTCACACGTGCTGTCCCTTAGAGGAGAAAAACACTAAAGTACAGTTGTTTGTTGATAAATGTGTAGCATTTTTCAACAGCAAATTTAACCCAGAATTGTCTTTCTAGTAAGACTTTATTAAGCTAAAAAATATTAAGATTTATATTGTATATTGCCATTTTTAGAAAAAATAACAAGATACCAGTTTTGGTCCATATATGCCCAGCCCTACATGTGAGAATAAGTTAAGAAAATATAAAGTTATGCCTTCATTTCTCCCACAGTGGGAGTATTTATGTTGTCACAGCAGCACATAATGAAAGAAAAAAGTACTTTTCACATTGGAAAACAATGGAAAATGAAGAAAAAAGTAGGATATTATGAATGCTAAGTTAACCGTACTAAATGTTATGTAGATCCATATTCTGTAGTTCCTTCATTCTATCCTTACATGGGATACAAAGTCTGTTGTCACACAGAGTCTCAGTATTAACTAATAATAATCCTCCATAACAATCAGCCTGGATCAGAAAACGTTGTTCTTTCCCTGAGTTTTGGTCTTAATTATGACTTCACCTCAAACAATCGACCACATGTAGCAGAACTAAAGCACAATGTGCCTTTGTTTCCTCCTCTCTGACTGGGACGTCGTCTCCTTCGCCCACGTCTCTAATGAAAAACCGTCTTTGTATTTCTATCTTCTTTCTGTCCTGCACTAGTTTTGGTGGAGAACGTTAAACTTAACTAATGGAATTCAGTGCAGATGGAACTAGATATAAAAATAGTTCAACACAACTGACTAATTCTTAAGACTATGAGAGTAAAATATCTAACATCTACATTTTCCACCTGTTTTGAGACCATTTGTTGACATTAAACACTATTAAAATAAGGTTTTATTCCTTTAAAAGCTTGAATTTCTTACAGTAGCCCTTATTTTTAGACAAAATACCATTAAAACATCTATATATGATGCTTGTTCTTGTGGATTTGCTGTTTTTTTTTTCCTTTTTATTACAAATTTTATATTTTGATAGCGCTTTGAGATGACTTGTTGTAATTAGCACTATATAAATAAAGTTGAATTTAATTTAATTGAATTCAGTGGGAATGCTTCATCCTAATCATACGTACAGTATATCGTAGACAGTATGTACTCATTGAGTTTGTAGTGTACAGTACAGAGTATGCTGAAAGTATCTGAAACTCAATTGTCCCTCAGGGATAAATAAAGTTTTTTGAATCTGAATCTCGTACACACACAGTGTTGAGGGCGACAAAGTTACACATTACAGTATTCATATTGATTTTTTTTTGCGTAGTGAAGTAAAGCAGGGTTCTCTCCAGCGCTGTTGAGCATAGGGATCCCCAACGTTGTAATTCTGCTCCCCTACAGAGCAATAGCGCCCCCTACGATGAGTTTTCAACAACGTGGGGGGATTTTCTGTTGTTTTTCCTTTTTTAATTGGCACAGTCGTAATAATTGTTGCACACTTGGACACAACAGGGACTTCTAGACATGCACGGGTTCTTCATCAACCGCACAGTCTATTTAATATAAGAGACCTGCTCGGACGCTCCCGTCTTTACCTGAGGACCCCTGCAGCCCTTTAGCTGCCCTCAATGCTGTCTGTGTGCAATGCATCCTCTGCTTACGTAACTGTAATAACCGTCCACGTATTTAAGCTCAGAGGAGTGCGGACAGTCTGGACCCTGCTGTCCGCGGCCGCAGAGGCTCAAACATACCGTGGCCTGGAATATCGTAATAATCGTTGATTAATTGAATCGCAGCACCCTGAATAGAATTGAAAGGTCACTTAAATGACACGCCCCTAAAAGGAAGGCAGTAACAAAGGTTAAAAAAACCTACTTTAGCTATACTTCACTAATTTTGGCCCTCAAAGAGTTATACATCTCATGATGTTGTGCTCCGGCAGCGCTTGCCACGTGCCACACCCCCTACGCTGTGAAAAAATCCAGGTGAGAACCCTGTAAAGTAACTCATTACACTTAAAATATTGTAAACTAAACTACTTTCCTAGACTATTGGAACGCGCTTACCTGCGTTACACGTATTTTGCAGCGTATATACGGCAGAGCGGTATTAGAGGAGACACAATGAGATCAGCTGTAGGGAGGATGAACACGGTGGGATGACTAAACAGGTGATTCTAAAACCCAGAAACATCCTGGTACATTTCAGAGACAGAGTAAATTCTGCCCCGTACTGGGTTCACAGGCTGTAATATCACTGTTTATCATTGGACCAGTTGTTACAGAAACTATATTTACCAAAGAGAACATTGTTATTCCTGGTTATTGTTTTATTGAGACTTTATTTACCAGTGATTAGTTCCTACTGCAGCAGCACTGCTCAGAAACACATGGAAACTAGTTTCTGTTTCTTTAATTGAATTTTTTTATTGAAATCATATTGCGTGGGGAGGTCATACATAACAAAGTATAATAATAGCAACATCATAATTACAGACACAACTACTACTTCACTTGATCAGAATGCAGTAGGAACTTACTACGGTAAAAAAAGCTCAATAATACTCATAAAACAATAACCAGTGTGCATCACTACATACAATAGGATTATGAGTCTACGAAGCCTCCGCAGTGTCCGCCATGTTGTAAACAAAGCTCTGAGCTGCTACAGGAAGCACGAGGGTCAAAGGTCATCGCACTGCTGAGCTCTTCTGAAATTTTTTTACATTATTTTATTTTGTGAATCTTTTAATTTTATGTCACGTTTTTTTATATCACAAAATTTCATTACGTTCCTAATATCCTTACATCCCGAATAACTAGTAACTAACTACTTTTTTGAGTAACAACCCCAATAATGAACATACGCACGCACACCAGGGTTGGAGTCAACTACATTGTTCAGTTACAATTACAGTGACCGTCAGTTTCTCCAATTACACATAAATTACAATTATTTTTCATCCTCAGAAAGTCATTTACTATTATGTTCTCATTTACTAAAGTTCAATTACAATTAATCACAATTACTGAGCCTGAAATAAATAAGCTAATAAAAGTGAACCTTCCTTCTCTGTTAGCTTTCTGTTAGCACCTCCAATGCTAAATCAGCTGTAAAATACAATAAAAACTAATAACTATCATCTAATTTCTTTCCGATCAATTGATTACCTTGTCAGTCTTCCTAATCAATGAAAATGTTGCAAAATAAATTTATATTGTGGGCGTCTGAGCCTTTTTTGTCAGTGTTAGATTTCATTCTTTTTTTAATGGTAAAATGTGAGAAAGCGTTTTATGAAACATTTTAATAATTAATAACTACATATGTGTACAACTGTACATAGAACTGTAACATGGTTCCTCGTTAAATTACAGTATAACTGACAATTTTTATAGAATTTTCATGTCAATTACAATAACAAAGTCAGTTATCTAAACTCAATTACAATGTAATTATGATCATGACAGCAACAGATTTTTAAAATTACAATTACAATTACAATTACAATTACAACTAGGAAAGACTTGTATTTACAAAGCAAAAAC
The DNA here is from genome assembly GCF_900634775.1 of Gouania willdenowi. NCBI lineage: Eukaryota > Metazoa > Chordata > Actinopteri > Blenniiformes > Gobiesocidae > Gouania > Gouania willdenowi. The sequence continues at coordinate 42,431,414 of NC_041052.1, forward strand.
ATGTTTTTTTGTTTTGGCTGATCTTCGTCGTCCTGAGAGCGTTGAGGTCTCAGTCCTTATCTCAGGAGTTCTTGACCTTAAATATGACCTTAAGCAAAGGTCAAGGTCACACATTGAATGACATGTTGTTCAATGGTACCAGTGGCCAAATTACAGGGAAAAAAGTATTTTTTCTGACGTCATGAACTTTGACCCCTACCGATCTTTTTACTGGTAGGTCGTAAAGCTTTGGCCCAATAAAATAAAATACTGTACTTGAAATTTTCAGAAATGTAAGCATTGAAATTGTACGATAAATATTAATAAAGATATGGAAAATTTTGGTTTTTGACACTTGATGCAACCTTGACCTTGACATTAATGCATCATAATAATGCATCAGTTTTATATAGTGCTTTATCATAGACACTCAAAGTCGCTTTACAGAATTAAGGCATTATTCTTTCACTCCACACTTAGTGGTGGTAAGCTACTATTGTAGCTACAGCTGCCCTGGGGCAGACTGACGGAAGCGAGGCTGCCATAGTGCGCCATCGGCCCCTCCGACCACCACCAACACTCACTCACACACTACATTCATACTAGGCAATGTAGGTGAAGTGCCTTGCCCAAGGGCACAATGACAGATACCACTGGGTGACTGCCACCCCACTGTGGCACCTGGAATTCTCAGTGGTCTCCATCCAACTACTAACCAGGCCCAGACATGCTTAGCTTCCGAGATCTAACGGGATCGGGCAATGACAGGCTGGTGTGGCCATTGACAGTTTGGCTCCAAAAAAAGGTCGACTGCACATAGACATTGTCCCTATGAGATAACATACATGTCATTAGTGCTGCATTAATAGCCTATAGGAGGAGTTCTAGGTCAAAGGAGTTGCGGAAGAAAAATAATAATTCCTACGATAACAATGTATTTGGCAATTTTCAATTGCCAATTACAATTATAATTATTTATTAATTATAATTGAAGCCAACCCTGACACTCACAGAGATCACAGTTTATAGCGTGTAGATGTAAACACTATAGCTGACCTTCCTCCGTCTCGTGCCACACTATTCCCTCCAGGTTGACGCTGGTCCCTGGCTGGCAGGGCCCTAGGAAACAAGAGTTCCCATCCAGTGGCCCCGAGGGGCCCCCATCCTGGGTGTTAGTACCAATGGACCTGGTCCTCACTATCAGCTGCTTCTGATTGGACGAGAGTTGTGCTGAGGGGCAGAACGAGGGGAAAACTGTGGTTCCAGGGTCTCCATGGTGACCAGGAGGAGGCGGAGCTGGGACTGTGAACATGGAGTCCACCTGGGGGAGAGGAACATGGATCAGAAACACACGAGTGTTCACATATTACATTTACATTACACTGTATTTTTAAGTTGATTAACTTAAAAGTCAAAATTTTAGAGAACTTAAAAGGTTGATGACTGGCTACTGGTACTATTTAGGAACAGTTGAGTTAAAGTGCTATATGAATTTGAAATAACAGAAAAAACTTTATCATTCTTAGCATGTAATTACTTAATTCTATTAAAATTATTAGTTAAAGTTACTCAAAAAGGAAGAACACCAACACCAACTTAACATAATTAAGTTAGTAGAACTTTTTCTATAACTTTGAGTATAAACTACTTAATCTATACTTTGAACGTTTAGGTTTACAATGTAAGGCTTTGTCATCATTAGTGTTTTATGGATATTTCAGAGCATCAAACAAAGCTGAGGGTAGAAGAAAAAACAGATTCAGCGACATGTCGCAATATTTCACCATGAGATTATTGTATCAATCCCAAAATAAGTCCAAATCGTTTTTTTAAATCTTGTTATTTAACTAAAAAAGCCATTTAGTGTCGCTAACATTAGCATAGCACGTAGCCTCCCAGTCACTAGGTGTCAGTGAACGCACCATCAGACCTTGTTAATCTACCTCACCACTCAATGACTTTTATTAACATAAAACATACTGAGCACTTTGATAGTAACGGCCTGGGGAATAACACAAGCAACGCAAACATTTTCATATTTTCAAACCAATGTACAAACAATCCATTTTCTCAAAGTATATAAAATAAATAAAATATGAATTGATTTATGTAATAATGAAAATGTCTGGGACGTAGGTGTTGAAAACTGAATAATAAACGCTGCTTCATCCCACTCCCTTTGAGGCAGTTTATTTATTTATGTTATCTACAATATTTATGTTACATAAATATAATATCACTATATCCTTCACTAGCGTCCATCCAAACTGGTCCTAATGTGTTTCCGTAGCTCCTCCCCTATAGCCACAGACGTGAAAGCTCCGCCTCTTCATAAAAACACTGGTTTTTACTTCTCAACACATTCACTTTTTAACAATATGTCTTCAAAGACATATTCAAGATTTTTCCTCAGATGACTTATTAAACTAAGAGCTGATATTCAGCAGCATAAGAACTAATGTGAGAGTGGACCACCCTGACCTTCTGATATATCCTCAGACCATCAACAACAGGTAGGGTTCTCATATGTACAGAAGCTCATTCCTGCCAGTAAAAAACATAAACAATAATATAATAATAATAATAATATTATTAGATACTATCTCATGTCAGCATTCAGAATAATGAGCAATCTAAGCATTAACACAGAGAAGAACATAGAGTTTTAATCATGTTTTTCTGTCATTCTGTGTATGTTTGTTGTTGTCTTGCTTGTTTTGAGGCATTTTGTGCATTTCTGTTGTCCTGTTCTATTTTTTGTTGTATGTTTTTTGGAGTCATATTGTGTATTTATGTTGTCATTTTGCATTTTTTTAGTCATTTTTTGTCTATTTCTGTTGTCTTTTTGCTTGTTTGTTAGTCCTGTGTGTTTGTGGATTCATTTTTTTGTGTTTTTCTTGTGTTTTGGCATACTTTTGTTGTAATTTTGTATAATTTTGAGTCATTTTGTGTATTAATGTTGTTGTTTTGTTCATTCTTACAGTAGTTTTATCTGTTTTTGAAGTGTTTTCTCTGTTTTTTTTTTTTTTTTGTCTTTTACTGTCTTTTTCTGCAATGTTGTATTTCTTTGTATTTTTTTTTTTTAATGTATTCTTGCTTTTGTTTTGTGTATTTTTCAGTCATTTTGTACATTCATTTTGGGGGCCACAAAAAACTAGACCGAGGGCCATATGTGGTCCCAGGGAAGCCAGTTGCCCAGGTCCCCCCAACATCTGAAACATCCACACTTCAAACCATCTCTTCCAATTTACACATTAATAAAGTCATTCTCATTCCATCATTTATCCTACATTAATCTCTTTTTTCTTTTCTTTCTGTTTTGTATTATTATGTTTTTAAATAAAATGAATTATTATTATCATTATTGGTGGGAAAGGTGTTCCATATATTACACTATGTACACAAACATGTTCTAATGACAACATCACTGTTTATCATCATGAGAACAAAAACATCACCTGACAATAAGAACTAAAGAACCCATGTCCGTTCATCCAACCATGCATCCAACCACAATAATGCTGCTTCTTCTTTATGGCCTATTCACACACACACACACACACGCGCACACACACACACGCACACACACACACACACACACACACACACACACACCTTTATCTGAATCAGTGTGTGTTAAATGTCATATTGTAACAGTGTGTGTGTTTAAAGGCCCAGTCTGATGCTGTTAGACAATAAGCCCTGGTTCTATCCTGGTTCTACCCTGGTTCTACCCTGGTTCTACCCTGGTTCTATCCTGGTTCTCTTACCTTATCGGTGGTTCTGTGTTTCTTGGCGGGCGGGGGGTCGTCATGCTGTCTCCTGACCACCACAGCAGCTCCGCCGCTCCTCAATGATCCACAATCCAGGTTCCGTCTGACACAGGCCGCCCCGGGGCTGGTGGGGGGGTTCACGGTGGTCCTGGGCTCCGGTGGGCCGTCACAGCACGATGGATGCTCGGATGGATGCTCAGCCAGGGCGGACGGCTGGAGGAAGACGGAGGGAGGAAGAGGAGGAGGAAAAGGAGGGTGAGGAAGAGGAGGTAGTGGTGGTGGTGGTGAGCCTTCTCCCGGCGTCTCCCTCCGTGTGTCCCGGTCCCTGTGTCGGTCCCTCTTCCACCCGCGGACCACCTTTTTGCCCTTCCTGTCCTCCACTGCAGCCACTGCAGGGCTGTGTTTGTCCGCCTCCCTGTGGCTAACCGCTAATAGCATCTCCACTGGTCCGCTAGTGCGTCCTTGACGGTCCTGATGCTGATGCTACTGATGCTAGTGATGATGATGATGCTAGTGATCATGGTGATGATGATGATGATGATGATGATTACCTGTCTCAGCCGGGGGGGGGGGGGGGGGGGGCAACAAAAAATAAAATAATATAATTAAATATATCGACCGTCTGGAGATTCGTGTCAACGACGATGTGTGAAACATAAACAAAAAGAAAATGTGTATTTCCTGAAGAAAATGAAAGTGAGGATGCAGGTGCTGGACCGTGTTGCACTGCATTAGGTTAGAATTAGCCTAGCATTAGCATAACATTAACTTAGCATTTACTAGCTTTAGCATTAATCTAAAGTTAACATAGCATTATCTAGCTTTAGCATTATCCTAGCATTAGCATTAACCTGCCATTAGCATTAGCCTGGCAATAACATTAGCACTAACCTAGTATTAGCCAAGCAATAGCATTAACCTAGCATTAGTATTAGCCTAACATTAGTATTAACCTAGCAATAGCATTACCCTTGCATTTAGAGTATTAACCTAGCATTAGCAGTAACTTAGCATTAGCAGTAACTTAGCATTACCGTAACATTAGCATAGCATTAGCTATCATTAATATTAGCCTGAAATTAATATAGCTTTAGCTAGCAATAACATTACCCTGAAATTAATATAACTAGCTTTAGCATGGGTCTAGCATTAGCATTAACCTAGCTCTAACACTAATCTAGCATTAGCCTAGCAATAACATGAGCACTAAACTAGCATTAGCCTAGAATCAGTACTAACCTCGCATTAATATTAGGCTTAGCCTAGATTAGCCTAGAATTAACACCAACTTAGCATTAGCTTAGCATTACCCTAACATTAGCATAGCATTAACTTAACTTTAACCTAGAATTAACATAGCAATAGATAGATTTAGCATTAACCTATTGTTAGCATTAGCTTAGCATTAACACTAACCTAGGATTAGCATTAACCTAGCATTAGCCTAAAATCAATACTAATATTAGCCTAGAATTAACACTATCTTAGCATTACCCTAACATTAGCATAGCATTAACTTAACTTTAACCTATAATTAACATAGCAATAGATCGATTTAGTATTAACCTATTGCTAGCATTAGCTTAGCATTAACACTAACCTAACAATAATATTAACCTAGCATTATCATTAACCTAGCATGAGCTTAGCATTACCCTAACATTAGCAAATCATTAGCATAGCATTAACCTAAAATTAACATAGCATTAGATAGCTTTAGCAATAACCTATTGTTAGCATTAGCTTAGCATTAACACTAACTTGGCCTTAGCATTAACCTAGCATTAGCACCAAACGAGCATTAGCCTAACATTAACATTAACTAGCATTAGCATGAACCTATAATTAACATAGCATTAGCCTAGCATTAACGCTAAGCTAGCATTAGCATGAACCTATAATTAGCATAGCATTAGCCTAACAGTAACACTAAGCTAGCATTAGCATTAACTTAGCATTAGCCAACCAATAGCTAGATGCCTCCTGCAACCTCACCAATAACACAAAAATGATTAGTCACATAATTGACAATGTTGTAAATTCATGATAAATCCTTTCTGCTGCAGTATCATAACATGAACTGCTGGGGGCAGTGTCGCTTCAGTATTTAAATTGTGTAAAACCACCGAAGAAAAACCAAGTCACATGACTCGACCACTAAAAAATAATTTTTGTTTTTAAAAGAAGAACAAATAAATTCATAAATATTTTATACAGTCACTGTGTTTTATGACACTTAAATATTTGTATATTATGTAAATTATATTAAGAATTGTATTTTTTAGAATGAATTTTGGAGAACTGTAATGATAACTTTTGACCACTAGAGGAGAATGCTATTAATGTCTGAGCCTTTTGTTCATCACTGAAACATTTAAAATGCTAAAATTATCCTCAAGAAAACACGTGAAACACATTTTAATAATTATTAACTATGTATGTGTAAACCATAGAACTGTAACATGGTTCCACAGGTTTGTGTTAATCCAACTGTTTTTATATTAATTACAATTACAAGGTTAATTATCTGAACTCAATTACAATTAAATTATGATTACAGCAGGAAAAGATTTTTTTCAATTACGATTTCAATTATATATATATGTCATAATTGCAATTAAATACGTTATTACAATTAGAATTGACCCAACCCTGATTCTAACACTGAACTAATTTGTACATGTTATAATTTCTAATTATTTATTCTGAGTAAATCAACATTTTTTTACTCCAAAATCATAATCTTGATTGTATCAGTCCACATATATATCAGTTATCAATGAAATAGGTCTAAAAGTTTATTTCCCTTTCCTTAAATTTGAACGCCAAACATGATTTTTATTTTTGCAGTAGAGATTTTAACCACGAGAGGGCGCTGCTGCTTTGATTTAGTTTTTATTTAGCTATATTAGTGACAAGTTGTGCGTTTAAACTACATGATCAATTCATTTGATTTATATTTGACAAAGTAAAAGTATAGAATACAGTTGTTTAAGATTGTGTGTTGTCATAATTTTAAAAAAATAATGAAAAAACAATTAAAAAACTTTTTTTTAATCAATTACAAGACATTTTAAGGGACCCCATTTAAATTCAAGCCGACCCCACATTGGGTCCCGGGCCCCAGGTTGAAAAACACTGCTTTATTCTCTGTCCTGTGTCTTACATTAACACCCAACAAAAAAATGAGTCTCAATGTAATCAATAAATAATTACTGTTGTTTTAAGCACCTCTGTTAGCTAAGTTAATCACTTTAATTCAAAAAACGAATAATTAAATGAAAGATTAAATAAATAAACGGGATTTATTGCTTATTTATTGATTAAGTGCTTTATTTATACATTTTTAATTTATGGCATCTGACAAAGTATTTATATTGTTTAATTATGGCAGAATTAGTCCACCATACCATGCTATTTGCTGACATGAATTATATATTTTGTCTTGATTTAGTTTTTAAATAAATAATGTGCCTGTTAAAGATCTTTTTCTGATGAATAAATGAACCTATAGAGCTCCAGCTGCACCACATAGACATAGTAGATATATTAGAGTTCATAGTTCACCAGTGTTTGTGTTTCAAAGAGCACTGGTGTCTAAACACACTGTTTGTTTTTCTGTCAATAAATGAACAGAATGATCTGACAATAACATGAGCGTCTGAAATGGAACGATTTTCTATTTTTGTTATTTCAATGCAGGGGTTTCAGATTTGTGACCAATTTCTATTTTTATTTAGTTAAGGTTATGAAATATTTTGAGGAAAATTTAAAACTTTTGTAAGAATTTTGAGGGTTTAAAAAAAAAAAAAAATCATACGATCTAAGCGCCATGAGTGGTGAGTTTAATTCACACAATGATTCATGTTTTCTCTGTCCTTTTTTTAACTTTCTCCTGTGGGCCGGAATTGGCCCCCAGACCATGAGTTTGACACGTGCTTTAATGTAAATGGGTTGAACTATATGGGATGATAGGTGTAATCAATGCATGAATCAGTAATAATTAAACAATAATAAAATAAAATATAAAAATAAAATATTAATTAAAAATAATTAAATAAATTAGACATTTAATTAAATACAATACAATAAAATACAATAAATAAATGAATATATGAATAATAAATGAATAACATTATGAATATAATAAATAAATAGATACAAAAATAAATAAATAAATAAATAAAATACACATTTAAAAATGTAATCAAATTAAAAACTAAATTAAATCTAATTAAATTAAAAACTAAATCAAATTTAATTAAAAATACAATAAATAAATAAATAACAAATATTTGAATAAACATAAATAAATAAAATAATAAACAAAAAATTAAATTAAAATTAAATAAAAAAATACAATAAAAAAATAAATAAATAAAATTATAAATGTAATAAATATAATAACTATAACAAATTAAAGAAATAAATAAAATAAAATAATAAATAAAAAAACAACTTAAATAAAAAATTAATTAAAATAAATAAAAAATAATTAAAATAAACAAAAAATATAATTAGATTAAATTAAATTTGATTTAGATAAATACAAAACAATACCAAATAACACAATAAATGAATAAATACAATTCTAAATATAATAAATAAATAATAAAAGTAATTGACTACATGACCCTAAGAAAGATCAAATGGGTCAGAAATATGGATGGATGCAAATTCTAATGATAAATTGGGTAGAGCAGTAAATTGTCATGGATACTGTAGTGATTTCATCTAAACTCTCTAAGCAATGTGCAAGTTAAATATACATGAAAGTCCAGGGTAAAGTGTCACTGATCTCACACACACACACACACACACACACACACACACACACACACACACACACACACACACACACACACACACACACACACACACACACACACACACACACAGTGGTGATATGTGAGACTAGAAGCTGCTCAGTAGCTTCACCTTTCAGTTCTACCTGCAGTTGTTGTTTTTTACCTCAGACTGAAAGTGTTACTACGGCGATGAGTGAACTCAGTGTAAACCACCAGCTCCAGGAAGAGATCAAAAAGTGTGAAAGAGGAACTGCAAAGCGTGAAGACAGACAACTTCAGTAAGTTTGTTACTAAAAACACAACCAGTCATAGCTCATGTTTAATGGTTGGTTTTATAGAATCATATCTGTACAAATACAACGGCATCTTTAATGTCTTTAGCTGTGTTATAAAATGAGCAGTGTTGAAGGAGAAAATTAAAATTTAAAATTTTTGATTATTTATCACCAATTTGAACTCCGTGGTAACCTTTCTATGCATTGGACTTTATGCTTTCTGCTAATGTATTTTAATATTCAAATTGAACTTTGGTAACTAGTTGTTGGGGAATCTTTTGAAATTGTAATTTATTTGTCTTTCTTTTTTTTTGCTTTGTCAGCACATGCTGTCGAAGGTCAACACTACAAGAAGCTCAATCTTTTAAAGACAGCAATGCATGTTTGTTATTGCAATCAAACAAATGAAAAGTGATTTATTTTGTCGTTTAAATGAAGTTTCAGAATGAACAACCTTGAAGAAGAAAATGAAAATGCAGTTTGGGTTATTTATTATTCATTTTATTTATGAATGAAAATGCAGCTATAATCTTTAAATGGAAATTTTAAATTGAATTATGGTGACATACAGTATATTATTCCATAGGTTTTATCAGGTATTCACTTATATCTGTCTTTGTCTGATACAATGTCTCAGTATCACTTTTATAATTTCACATGATTTATTCCAAGGGAACATAGATATATAAAGAGATGATCTGCTCTAGTTTATTCTGTTATATATTCACCAAATGTCAGAAAAATAAATAAATAAATATATATATAATGTTCTGAGGCTGTTCATTCTGTCAGTGGGATTTTTTTTCTTGATTGTGAAAAAATGTAAACTAATTTTGTAATAGTGGGATTGTTTTCTAATTATGTAACAAGTTGATATTTATCTGAACAATAAGATGAGAAAAAAACAAACTCTCTCCACTCTATTGTTCTGGATCTAGGCATGTGGTCTATAACCAGAGGTGCACTGGCTCCATTTCCACCACTTGTGTGTGCCAGGTTCATCAATCATAGATGAGATGATAACGTTGATGAGGGATGGGTAAACCTTCTAAACCTCTGCCCAGGTGGATTCTTAGTTCATGTCCGTTGCTGAGACATGTTGACATGTTTTACTAGATCAATCTTCTTCCACCTGTGCTTGATTCTTGTCCTGAAGCAGCTCATGCTTCTCCTTCCCATGGACTAGGTGGTAACTAAGACGTGCTCGCCCCATGGTAATGAAGCCCTCCACCATTATGTGCTTCACTTCTGGTGAGGGCTTCCTGTGACTGTTCCTTTCTCCTGGTCTTCATGAGAATTCCTGTAGATGACTTTGACATTAGTGGTGTAACTGAACATCTCCATCTCTGTGGAGCAGATGACTTTAAACTCCTCCGTTTGTTCACTGAAAGAGAGCTGCAGTTTGTTGGCGTACAGGGGTCTACAACCTTCACTCTCACAGGAGACATTCTGCTTAATCTCACCTGGATTAAAGTCCTGAAAAAATGGTAGTGTCTATGCGTACGGTTGCCTTATCAATATACCGACATTCTATCCGTATGCAGCGCCCCTATATGGCCAGTTTAGGTCACGTGACTAAGACTAAACCTTACTCTAAACCTAACCTTAGCTCTAACCCTAACCTTAGCTCTAACCCTAGCGCTAAGACGCTACATACTTGTACTGTAATCATTGTCCGTACAGAAACCGTACCAATAGACAATTTCGAGAAAAAAATTCTCAATAAAGACAATACAGTGTATACAATTATATACAGTTGAAATAATATTGAATAATTTTATGAACTATGTCAATAATCATCAATACCTGCTAGAAATAATAATTCATTATTTTAATATTTAAGCTGTAGGGAGACATTGCAAAAGAGTCAAAGAGCCACATGAGGCTCCAGAACCACAGGTTGCTGACCCCTGTAGCCATACCAAATGTATTTATGTACAGTTGGATCATAAGAACATTCTAAGGGGTGTCAAACTGGGGCCAAATACAGACCAACCGTTTCAATTCAATTCAACTTGATTTATAGAGCACTAATTACAACAAAAGTCATTTCAAAGCTCTATCAAAATATGAAATTTGTTATAAAAAGGAAAAAAACAACAAATCCACAAGAACAAGCATCAGTGACAATAAGAATTAAAAAAAAAACATCCTTTAAACAGGAAGAAATGTCCGTTAAACCAGGTTCAGTTTGATCCCAGGTGGGCCGAGGAATTTAGGTGGAAAAAACATCTATTTTAACATCATTGTGCCATAGTTTTCAATTTCGAGTTGGGATTTTGGGGAATTGTTAGTGAGAAATTGCAAGATTTGTGTAAAAAAATCAAGAGTTCTTTCCACAATTTGCAATTAATAATTACTGCATTCATGTGACATAAACAAAGAAAAAATGCACTTATTAAATTAGTAAATTTAAGATATCTACAACTGGATTATTTGGTAATTAACACAATAATGTTTTTCTCTGTCGTCTTTTACTTTCTTCTGCGTGCCGAATTGGATGCTCTAAAGGGCCAAATTTGGCCCCCGGTCCTTGAGTTTGACATGGGAAGTAGAGCTTTAAACTGCAAAAAAAGAAAAGGAAAATAATAATAATAATAATAATAATTGGATCATTGAAAACATCATTTTACCTAAAATAAGCTGTTCATCAGCTCATTAAAAGTTAAAAGCACGGCTCCAAAAAGTCTTTCAAGATGAAATTAACGTGTCAAAAAATAAGTATAATGACAAAGCTCCGCCATTAAAAAAGTGCGTCCAGCTTTGATAGATGAGTGTTTCTAGAAGGTGAGGGAACGTTGCTCAAAGTGGTGAAGATGTCTTTATAAAGGACGTCCACTGTCTGCTGAGTGTTAACATTACTGTAAATATCCAACCCTCCACTGGGTTATTATGGCCATGCTTTATTTCAGGGAGTTGAAAACAGATGTTTGCTGTTCAACATGTTTCCATCCTTGTGTTTTCTCTGTAGGTCAGATGATGATGTCTTGGTGGACGAACGTCAGAAAAATGGAAAAATGCTCAGTGAACTTCTGTCTGATGACCATGAGCTACAGGAACAATCTGGAAAGAAGAAACCACTGCTAGTCAGGTGAACGCTGCTTTTTAACCATCACCCTTATTTTGTTTGTTCATCTGTTCAAATTGTCAATTCATGTAGTTTTTCTGTCAGAGATGAAAATATTTTAAATACCACTCAAGGCAATAATAACAAGTGTTACTTTGTGAACAACTTATTGGACATTTTAGCCACTTTAGCACTGTCGCTAACGCTGGCAAAGATCTTATATATTTCTCCTCTTTTAATGCTGACATTTCTCAGTGAACGTGTATCGTTTATGTTGATAAACAACAAATGAACCTGATGACGTACTTTATGATCAGAGGGGTCATTTGATTGGTTGCTGAGCTACAGTTGGAGAGCACCTTTAACATTAACTGTATGCTCTAAAGGGCCCGATTTGGCCCCCGAGCCTAGATTTTGACACATTAACCCTAGGGGTACAGGAGCACATTGCAGGGGATATGAAGAGGGGGTACACTTCATCTGACAACATTTCAAACACTGGACTAAAGCAGATGTGAACCAGTGCTTTAAATAATATAAAACTTTTGTTTCCAGATCAAAGACGTTTGACCATTCTCTGCTGACTCAGGTCCAAACAGACACAGCATCAAAGATAGAGAGGAAGAAGTCTCACTACAGTCAGGTGACTGCTTTATTAAACGTGTTGGACGTATGGTTCAGAAGCCTAATCTGATTTTACAACTGTTTCCTAATATATACAGTATGTCTGTGTTGCAAATAGCATTGTCTATTGTGAGTGTTTTATTTCAGCTTTCCAAGAGCAATTGTCAATACCATAAAATATTCAAGGAGATCAGCAAAGAGGAGCAGCTCAGACAGAGTGAGTCACTATCATTTACATTAAATACTGAATGAGGAATTACACCTACAGTAGAACAATAAAAAGACATCTGACAATGACATAAGCTCAACTCATTAAAGACGTGTCTCACTAAAGACTGAAAGGTGATTTGATGCATACACATTCAGGAAAATAAAATTCTTAATATAATGTACATAGTATACAAATGATTAAGTGCCATAAAACAGTAACTGTACAAAATATATATGAATTCATGTGTTGTTCTTTTAAAGACAGTATACGTTTTTAGTGAAGTGGCTCCAAACTTTTGAGACTTTAGGTTGGTTCTTCTTTTGTTGTTTTTTACTGTGGAAATGGTGAAGCAACACTGCCCCCAGCTGTTCATACTATGGTACTGCAGCAGAAATGAAGCAGAAATATTTTATCATGGATTTAAAACATTAAACCAGGCGTAGACGCAAATTTTTGTCGACAACATTATCAATTATGTTACTAATCATTTCTGCATTATTATTTTTTAATTTACTGTATATGTTACACACATTGTGGTTGGCAGTCTATATATTTAATTCTATTTTTTCTTTTGCCCCCTCATAAGTGGGATTTTAGAAATAATCAAAAACCTATGACTTGATGTTCATCTATATATTCTCAGTATATTATGTATTATGAATGTTTCATCATTGTTTATTTAAAATGTATAAACTGCTGACTGGACTCTTTAGGTTACACGTGCGCTCTGCAGAAGGACATCCTCTACCAGGGACGGATGTTTGTCTCCGACCACTGGATTGGTTTCCACTCCAATGTGTTTGGTAAAGACATTAAGGTACGAATAAAGTCACTTTATTTAAAGGTTAAAGGTTCAAACGCAGCTCGTCTGCTCTGTGTGGGTTGGTTAAGGTGTGTACAGGTATAACAGTAGAGTAAATATTCAAAAATATAAACGAATAAAAGTTAGAGGTTAGCATCGATTGACATACCAAGGAGCCAGCCATCACATGAGGATGAATTTATTATTTACAGTACACTACATTTATCAGATTCTAAATTGATATGCATAATTTTTCATTTTCCGGTACATGGATTAATTAATTAATTTTCACTTTGAGCCTTAATATAAACATATTTGCACACATGGGTATGATGGATTATTAAAAGACAGCATCTATACCACAACAGGTGAAAAATTAGAATTACCCAATATTTCTAATGATATGGATTTACAGTATAAATCTGATATTCAATCACATTTAATGCATAGGATTAAATAATCTTTAATTAACTATGTCTGTATGCAATGTGTTTGTGTGAACGTACACACATTTTAACACCAACTTTATTTTTATACCTATTTTGTACGTATGGAGGTTCATAAATGATACTTTGGCTAAAAAAGAAAAGTTAAACTTTAATTTAAAGGGTGGAACCTTGGTTTCATGTTGTTTTTAAAATAGATCTAAAATGTTAGGGTACATGTAGCCTTTAAACAGACGTTAACATAAATCTTTGTAAATCAGTGTTTTTATTACAGGACGTTTCCATTTTTTACAGTAACCAGGTTCACCTAAAGCCACCGCTCTGTGGAACCTTCTTTACTAATAAGATTTGATTAATTAGAGACAAAGTGATCAATGATCAGCTTTATCCACATTTTCACTTCTGCTGATCAATCTGAGCTGGTAATGCTTCTAAACCAACTTTTATTCCAAGACGTTCATTAATGGATTACAATTAGTCATGTTACTATAATAGAGATGAATAAGAATTGTCTTTACTTTGAATTAAATTCATTGGTGTTATTTTATTTAAAAAAGAATTGTACATTTTGACAAACCTTTTATTCAATACAAAACCAAGTTCCAGTTTGTGGTAGATTTAGTCTCTACATGAGATGTTTACTGTATGTGTTATTATACAGTCCTGTTCCAAATGGCTCAGTGATAAAAAGAAAAAACTCTTTGTGCCGCGTTATGATAAATATAGATTAAAAAGCTGGTTATTTATTACAGATTGCCATCCCAGTGCTGTCTGTCACAAACATTAAGAAAACAAAGACGGCCATCTTGTTGCCAAATGCGTTGGTGATCTCAACAGAACACGACAGGGTAAGATTATTGTTTGTATAAGCATGTTTTTAATATTATCATGACCCTAAATCTTTGTTGTTGTTTTGTAGCATGTCTTTGTGTCCTTCCTGTCCAGAGACAACACGTACAAGTTCCTGGTGTCAGTGTGTTTTCATCTGGACGTAAGAAAACAACATTTCTTTAACATCTCACACAGTCAAAAAGAAGTTCATTTAACATTTATGAAGGTTTTTCAGTTTTTTCACAAAGTGAAAACAGAATTATTTAGTTGTTTCTGATTTGGTGTAAGAATTCAATCCTAGAAAAATGTTTGTCCTGAGTAGTTTATAGAATGCTTTTCAATTTATTTTAATTACATTTTTCTGTGTTTCTGTTGTCGTTTTGCTTGTTTGTTAATACAGTGGGTTTGCAGAATCATTTTTTGTGTTTTTCTTGTCTTGTCGCATACTTTTGTTGTCACTTTCTCTAAATTTGTATTCTTTTTTAGCCATTTTGTGTCAATCTGTTTTCATTTTGTTCATTTTTGTCGAAGTTTTGTGTGTTTTTGGAGTATTTTTACACTTTTACAGTATTTTTCTGCAGTGTTGTAATTTTTTGCATTATTTTAATGTATTCTTGCTTTTGTTTTATGTATTTTTCTGTCATTTTGTACATTTACTTTGGGGGCCCCATAAATTTAGACCGAGGACCATATGTGGGCCATGTCTGCCTTAAACCTTCAGAATATAGTTTTACTGTTGTGTTGTTGAAATGACTGCTTTATTTTATTAACTTATTCAGAATGTGTTTTTATTTCTTGTGCAGGAAAAGAGTCCCTGTAGCAGCCCCATCCCTTCATCTGCTGAAAACAGCTTTAGAGGACCCAGGTCATCTTTGGCCCCTCTTTTTCCCCTGGTGGGTCACACACACACACACACAAAATGACAGGAAAAGACAGAAAACAAGAACAAAAAGTGAGCCCAAAAACACACAAATCAACAACATACATGCAGAAAGTGACAGAAAAAAACACAAAATTACAACAAAAACACACAAACTGACAAAACCACAGAATCACACACACACACACACAAACTAAACCCATTCCCCTCTCCTGTGTTATTATAAATGTTGATAATGTGGCCCTCGGATCAGATACTATCATATTTTTAATTTATTTTTAATGTAACCTCCCACAGAGTGAATTCAGTGACCTGGATGGATCTCTGAGACAGAGGAGGCAGGAGATGGATGAAAGCAGCAGCTCTGACTCTCAGGCTGCTGATTATGAGAAGATATCAGGTTATATTTAATATTTCATCTCATTGCACAAAAACATGCATTTCTGTGTTCTGTGGAAATAATGGTTTAAAGTTTCAGCCTTAACGTAACGTAATTGTTCTCATCTATCTATAAGTGTGTGTGTGTGTGTGTGTGTGTGTGTGTGTGTGTGTGTGTGTGTGTGTGTGTGTGTGTGTGTGTGTGTGTGTGTAAGGGCACTGTACATGTGAATGTACTGAATGAAAACTTTTGGGACACATTTATTTATATCCTTTATAAAGCATATGTTTGACTGTAGAACTAAAAACCTTTCTATATGTCGTCCCCTGTGCAGAGTTTCCAGTCCCTTCGTTTCTTAAAGTGTTAAAACACAAAGACAGTCCGTCTCCTGTTGAACAAACCAAACATCTGCACAAAGTGAAGAACCAGCAGAACTCAGAAAAACAGCACAACATGCTTCATGCTGGTACGATCATCACTTTTAAATATAATCTTAATCAGATCTAGAATTTATTGAAATGTATATATAATAAAAATATATTGAGTAAAGCTGGGTACACACAAAGATAATCAGGCTAGTTTTGTCCTCTTAACAAACTATTCTATGACTGACTTTATCTTCATGTGTTCACGTCGGGTCTGGAACAGATATTAAAATATCTTCAGATTAAGAACATTACTTTACTTATTTTAGTTTTATACATAAAGGCTGTGATTATTATAGCATGAACACCTGTCATTAGCATTAATGAGGAGTTACAGTAAGTGTTGTCAGTCATCTCCACCGCCTCAGGATTTGCTGCGTGTGTGTTGCAGAAGACTAAGAAGATCCACTAATTCATATGAATGAAAATATGAGATTCAACCATGGATACATGTAATATTTATATGTGAAATAAGATTTTAAAAGTGCTCGGATCTGGCCAAGCATGGTATCAACAGAAAGGTGTGGTCCCCCCAAATCTCAATCTGTGCTTGGCTTTGGGGCGGAGTCTGAATTGAGCGCGATAGAGCTGAAACGCACAATTTTCAGCCCGAAAAAAGTGTTAATTTTTTTGAAAATGTGGTATCAGTGGACAGGTTTTATTCCCCTGAGTCCGAATATGTGCTCGGTTTTTGGATAGAGTCTGAAATGGGCCCGCTGGCGCCCCGGAAGGTCGTTTTCCTCAATTTTATTTTGAAAATAATCTAGATATTTTATTCTGTGTCTATGTATACTACTTCCTGTCTCGCACAAGCTTGTTTTTGTTAAATTGCTGCAGTCGAATCAGCTTTTGGAGCAGTTTCATAGCTAAACCCTAACCCTAACCCACTAGATCACTTCATCTAACCCAAGAAATGCACACATAGCTCCAAAGGTGCCATAATTTAGTGAATGACACTAAATGACAGCATAATGTATAAAACTTCAAGTAAAGTGTTTCCAAAGGTTTGTGTGTGTGTGTGTGTGTGTGTGTGTGTGTGTGTGTGTGTGTGTGTGTGTGTGAGTTTGTGTGTGTGTGTGTGCTGCTTATATAAAGTGTGTGTAGTTGTAAATAAAACATGGATTAATTATAAACTCTCCTTTGTGTGTGTGTGTGTGTGTGTGTGTGTGTGTGCTGCTTATATAAAGTGTGTGTAGTTGTAAATAAAACATGGATTAATTATAAACTCTCCTTTGTGTGTGTGTGTGTGTGTGTGTGTGTGTGTGCTGCTTATATAAAGTGTGTGTAGTTGTAAATAAAACATTGATTAATTATAAACTCTCCTTTGTGTGTGTGTGTGTGTGTGTGTGTAGAGGTGGTGATCAGAGGAAGGACACACAGATCTATCTCTCTAAACACACTACTGTGTGTCTACATGTTCCTGTAAGTTACTGTACAAAGTGAATCACATCTGCTTTACAACCACAGGTGTCCAACTCAAGGCCCGGGGGCCAAATCTGGCCCTTTAAAACATCCAAATAATTAAACATAGCTGAGAAAACATGAATTATTGTGTAAATGACCAGATAATGTAGTTGTGGATATCTCAGTCAGGATGTAAAAAGGCATAAAATATCTGCCAAATTTACTCAAGAACTTAAACTCTGGAATTTTGGCATTATTTAAAAAAAAGAACCTTTTCATGGGAATAATTTATTGTATTGAAATTAACCAGAAATTGGGAGAAATTTTAAATCACTGGATCATACCCAAACGTAAATATTGGCATCCATGCAAAATAAAACACTTTAAAAATAACAACATTTCAACAGATTTATTTGGAAATAGAACTTTACAATTATTCATGTAGAGTTTCATTGAATTTGTCACAAATTCACAGATATTTACAGACGTTTACAGTTTTTCATGCTTGTAAAACACGATTCAAACCTAATTTTTCCAAAATCTTGCTCAAGACTCAAATATTTAACAAAAATTCTACAAATAAAATAAATATTGTCACTCCCTGTCATTGCTTGGATATTGTTGGTGCATTATACGCTAATTTTATTTCATATATACATGAAATGGAAAGAAGCACTAATGTTTGATTCTCAACCTCTGCGGCCCACTTCAGTCTGTATTTGGCCCCTGAACTAAAATGAGTTTTACACGCCTGTTCTAAACTATTTATACATTAATCTCATAAATGACACAATATAACCTGATACTGTAGCTGTGTTTCTAATTGATTGTGGTGTTCCTCAGGGTGTGTGTCCTGGTCTTCTCTTCATGTTATCTAGCGTTTCAGATCGTTTCTCTAGAAAAGAGGATGACATCACTGGGCTCTGACTCCTCCCACTATGAGTGAGTTTACACCAAACTGTCATTATGAATATGTTTGATTATGAACTTAAAGAATCATTACAGGTGTTCTGTTTTCATTAGATTAGGAAGGTTCTGTGTCAAATCAGTGTTTCACAATTATTTTGTCATGCATTTGTTTTAAAGTGTATTAGCCTCACAACATTTCCACTAATCAAAATGAGTTTTTAGTTTTACAGTATGTGTAGGTCATCACCTGTAGAACCATTCATTTATAGGGATTGTCCAGGTTTTTCTCCTACAAACAACACGATGCTAAAAAGATGATGTTTGAGTGTTTTTGTGATGAACAGAAACAGTTGCAGCACATTCTGTCATAGCTGTAATTATTACTATTGGTGCATGTTTGGTGTCATGGTGTGAGTGTGTGAGTGTGTGAGTGTGTGCTTGGAGAACAACTTTAACATAAATATGATATTTATGAACTAAATATACCCAACCCCAGATTGTAACAAATGTAATATGTAAAAAATTAAGAAAGAGAAGCATCTGTCAATGTTTATCTTTTCATTGTTAAAAACTGAAAATGTAAAAAAAAAAGAAACTTTGTAGCCTATATTAATAATATGCAGACATTCTTATCAAAGTGTCAGGAATACAATTAAAAATAAAAATAAATAAAATTATCATCTTTTATATTTTGCATACTTGATACACATCATGGGAAGGTTTAATGTACGTTTTAGTTTTGTTTGTTTTTTAAAGAAAAACATTAAATATGATTAGAACTACAATTGAACTTTATTCTGTTAAATATTATTGTGTTTTATATAATGTATTTTTTAATATTATATTTATTGAATATGTATCTACTCGTATTCATTGTCAGCTTTGAAGATGAAGGATAAATCAATAAAGTGATATATTGATAATGTGTTTGTTATTAGTCTGTACAATCCTTTCCCAGGTTTCCTGTCATCATTTGTACATCCACAGAATTTTATCCCCTCAATATTTACTGTGAAAAATTACAGTAAAAACAACATGAATAGAGCTGAACTATTTATTAATCAAAAATCAGTCTAATAATTGTATTCTGTCACACAGGGATTAGACTGAAAAGTCAATAATCTGAGTTTTAAAACAAATGTTCTGTTATTTGTTTTTAAAGAACTGCTCTTCTAAGGAGCCACGCTGATGTTAATCCAGATGTTTTAACTGAACTTCTGACCATCAACATAAAGAAGCTGGAGAAGGTTTGTTCTTTAATCTAATACTGATAATAAATAATCACTTTTCAGATTCTGTCTCTGTTCCTAAATCAAGGATCTGAACTCTGTAGCGTATCCATGGTGACTGAAGTTGTTCCAAAAAACAGGGAAATGTTGATTAGAAATATACAATTAATTTAATTTCAAAATAAAGGCTCAGTCACAACAGTAAACGTGCCCTTCAGATATCAAGGTCATCACAGCCCCACCACATGCCCTGAGAAAGGTCGACCATATTTTCATTTCCAATAAAGAGACACTTCATCATACGCAAAATACTTCATTTCCTTGAATCTACTGTGTAACGGCAAAGTACGAAATAGTATAAATAAGTTGTTTATTGTCCATAAAGTTTAAAAAGCCATTTCTCTCTTTATAACAAAGACTTAAAACAAATGCTGAAGTCAATCATATTTATTATGCATCATAACAATCTGTCCTTGAAACATTTCATATAAACTTTCTCAGAATCTCTCAATCATTGAAACAATGAGAAACAGTTTCTCATACAAACTAAAGAAAGCTTACAGAACACTAAATAAATAGCTTTCCTTAGCTTTTAGAGAATTGGAACACTCTTTATCATGGCCGCCACTTAAACACTCATAAGGAAAAGGATAAGGAAAAGGAAAAGGAAAAGGAAAAGGGAAAGAATAAGGAAAAGGATAAAGGAAAGGATAAGTAAAAGGAAAAGGATTAGGAAAGGATAAGGAAAAGGAAAAGGATAAAGGAAAGGATAAGGAAAGGGGGATAAGGGAAAGAGGATAGGAGGAATCCATGAGAGGCAGTAGAAATAATCACATTAAACCTGTTGTTCTCTTCTAACTAAATAAGACATTTCTTCTTCTTATCGTCTCCTCACAACCAACTCCAATGAAACTGTCACAATAAAGGCTTTATTTAATTTTTCATGCGAGGCAACACAATTTCCTCATATTTTTGGTGCTGCAGGGAAAGACTTTAGTCGTGTTGTTTGGCACAAAATATTGTGTGACATGAATTAACGATACAATATATTTTTATACATTACAATGTCGATACAATATATTTTACAAACTTACTCAGGGTATGACCTTTTGAAATAAATATGAATATCATAAATAAAAACACACCATAATCTTGTGTGTAGTGGATTGTTTAGATTGTTTTTCATAACCCTCACACCACAGTTAGAGTGCCCCTAGTGGTCAAACATTATCAATACAGTTTTACCAAATTCATTAAAAAAAAACAAAAAAAAAACACAATTATTAATATAATGTACATAATATACAAATATTTTAAGTGCCATAAAACACAGTCATGTGACATTGTCTTCCTTTCAAGGCTTCACTCATGTTGAAATGTTATTGATATATATATATATATATATATATATAAATGGTTTTCTGCTGCTGTGATCCTAACATAACATATTCCTGTTTGTTTCATGTCATAAATATTAGTTCTACCTCAGGTGTGTTTTTTAAATTGTCCCAAACTTTAGAGACTTTAGGTTGGTTCTTCTTCTGTTGCAATTCTTCTTCACAATGTAAATGAATAGTGAAGCGACACTGCCCCCAGCAGTTCATGTTATGGTACGGCAGCAAAAATGAAGTAGGAATATTTTCTGTCAACACATTACACATATTGTGATCAACGTGAATCTGGAGACGGTTTATATATTTATTTAATTGCCTCATTCCACTCATACCCTCGATGATACATCATGTGACACTTTAATGTTGTTTAATGTTGCCATATCTTGTATTTGTTATATCGTCATATTTCTGATGAATAAGGAAGAATATTTTTCTTCCAGGTCCAAAGGAACCTACAGAGACTTCTAGAAGAAGCTGCCTGAGTACACGTTACATCCATCCTCATCGTTCCACACTTAGAACGTGTTCTTACTGTACTGGTGACAACAAACCATCAGTAATAAAGACTGTAAAGACCACAACTGAGTTTTCTGTGTATAGAGAACCTCAACATAAGCTTCACCAACACATGGAAACATCTACAATATCTCCATCTATAACTCCTCCACACATCTGGTTTCACCTTTTACAGTAATAGTAATGACAGATACTGTAATCTGTTATAAAAGATCAAATGTAAAGAAGTAAAGGTGCTCACTGATGGTCGTTTTATCCTAACAGCAGAATAAACCTACTGTACCTACCGCTAAGGAGTTATAGTGAATAAAATGACTATATTTACACTGTATACAGATGTTCATGAATATGTACTGTCCCTATCAAATAAAAAATTAATAACTAATATGTGTGAATGTGAGTCATGGAATGCCACCTTGTAATCTGTCATAAAATTTGTTTGAATTATCACATTATTACATTGTCAGAGGTACAGTATATTATAGTCCATGCTTTATTCAGTCAAAATAAAAAAAATAAAAATGGAGGGAATCACAAAGGTTATTATTCATTATATCTGCTTCATCTTTCTTATGAAATAATAATAATAAAAAACTGATAATCTTATTTATTTCAGAATAATTTGAACTCCTAGAGCCTGAAACACAAAACATAAACAGAAAATTCTGTTGTTTTTTTTTGTAAATGAAATGTTTCACTTTCTACTGAAATCTAGAAAAAACATTTCCATAAAAATGTACAAATATATTTTTTGTTTTTAAAGAAAGAGATTATTTTGGAATATAGAGCAAAATATTCAATCTAACTTTATTTTACTGTATTTTCTGTGCTTCCCCTATTAATTCATGAATGTCAAAAATATCATTAAAATACATAGTTTATGTATGAGATTTATTTCCATGGGGCCAAAAATCGTGCAGCGCCCCAGGTTGAGAATCATTGAATGTGTTTGACCAGCTCTCAATGGTTTTTATTTAATATAATCAATAAGTGCTGCAGACACCAGTAAAACCATCGTCCAACACTTCTCAAAACAAACTGACGCCCTTTCCTCCACCAAGGAGGTTATGTTTTTATCTGTGGTTATTTATTAGTTTATTTATTTATTTGTGAACATTCTAACTGAAAAACTACCAGACAGATTTTGGAAATATTAGAAATAGGATGAGAACCATGTGATTCCCTTTTGTAGGGGATGTAGATTTATACATGAATATGTACAGTATGTAGATCTATACATGAATATGTATGTAGATCTATACATGAATATGTATGTAGATCTATACATGAATATGTATGTAGATCTATACATGAATATGTATGTAGATCTATACATGAATATGTACAGTATGTAGATCTATACATGAAGGTTCTGTTCTGGTTGTGACTTCTTACTGTCAGGTTTCATGGATCAGGATTCTATCTAAATAAATTCTAGGTAGGGGCCCTACGGGGGCCTCCTTTCAGACCTGGGCACCCCACTATTACATACAAAGTTCAAGTTTTGGGTTTTTTTAACACCAAGAGCAATATTTCAAATAAAAAAACCAACTGTTTTGGGAATGTTAAATATGTGTTATTGAAATATTTACTAGTATTATTTTTTATTGTGATGATTAGATATTTTATCACTATTGGTCGAGTTCCACAGAACAAAGGAGTGATTTATTGTGTTTTCCCTTTCCAAGTATCAGAATTCTATAAACCAGAAATAACGTCAGAATCATGTAAATAGAGCCAGTTATTGGCTCTAAATGATCAATATTAATCTAAAATCCAAGCTAACTGTGTTTCTGACTAATTGTAGCACATCTTTAACCACTGCTATTGTGTAGGCGTGCCAGAAAAAATTCATTAGAAGAAATTGCGGTAAATATTATAAACCAAAGGAGAAGAAGAAAAAGTGAAATGTCAGTTTAGACCTCAGATGTGAAAAAGAAACCACACATTCTTTCAGCGGGAAAATGATACTTATCATAAAAGATAAACGTATGGAGTCTTTCAGCAGCTACAAATGTTCACTTATATATATATATATATATATATATATATATATATATATATACAGTATATATATATATATAAAACAAAGTCAAAGTCAAAATGTTGAGATTAAAGTCAAAAAATAATAAACTAAACATACAATATGGTGAAAAAAATCAAAGTTTTTCTAATAAAGTCAAATCTACAGAAGCTGATTAGGGTCAATTCACCATCTATGACAACAAACATCACGTATCAATGAATGTGTTAAATTATACTTTAATAACTAAGATATTTTTTATCTTTATCTCATGAACACAGTGTTGTAATGTCTTTGTTAAAACCATTGTTTTTATGAAGAGGCGGAGCGTTCAGTCCGTCAGTGGGAGGAGCTAGTGGAGGAGATGGTGAATTGGTCCTCGTCAGCTTCTGTAGATTTGACTTTTTTAGAAAACCATCAACTTTTATCACAATATTGAATTTTGAGTTTATTTTAGAAATTTAAACTTTAATCTACGCGTTTTGACTTTATTCTTGATTTGTAAATATTTTCAAATCACTCAGATTCTTAATAAGACAGACTTCAAACGTTGTTTTTTTCTGTTTTTGTCTATAAAAAACATTTTTTAGATGTCACTATACTGTATTTTCAGTTCATTTTCAAAATGTTGCCTTTAATCTCAATATTTTGACTTTATTCTTGATTTGCCAATAATTATTTTCTCCATTAAAATTGGCCCTAATCCTCTTCCGTACACTTACTAAATGATTTATTAGGCAAAGGTAAAAATAAGTGGAAGTGTGTGTAACTCTTATTTGACAGACTTGTCCAGTCTGGAGACACTAAATGCTAATTTGTCTTTTGTTCAGTGTTGGTTTGTAGAACCAGGACAGACAGAGATAAAGCACTGATTGTTCTGTTACTGATGCTGCTGCATATCTGTGAGTGAATGTCTCATTCTGTCACCAGCTCTATGACAAATGTCTTTGTTTAGCTACACACACACACACACACACACACACACACACACACAGAATGTCCAGTTCAGTTCAGTTATTAGTCGGTAAAATGGTCAAATTAGATTTTTATATATGTCAGCACTTTATAACAATGGAGTTTGTTCTAAAACTCTTCACATTATCACCTCATTCACACTCACATTGTTACACAATTACATTTCTTACATTTTAAAATGATTAAAAATCAATGTAACATGCTACTTTTATGCTAAACTATTGAATTTTCTGCCTTATTGTTGTACATTATTTTTGGTATTGTAGCAAAACCAGCACAAATCTAGAAACAATAGTTTACAGAATGAAAAGGTTCAAAACTGTAGTTATAATTGACTTTAGGGGTGGACATGTTGAGATTTAAGATCTATGGAGTTTTCTATTTTGAAGATATAGAAAATTACAATATCGCTTATATTGATATAAATATATATTTTACAGCTTATTTTATGAATATACTTGTTTTAGGAGTGTCTGCTTTTGTTACTTCACAGAAAAGATTTCTAAGTTAACTATATAAGTAGATTTGTGTCTATTTTCTATCAAAAAAAAGTTTCAATAAAAGAAAAAAGTGTAAAAATGCAGTTATTTGACTCTGAAATAGTTATTTTTTCTTTGATTAAAATGTTTTTGTTTTTTTTTTGTTTTTTTTTTTTGTTATTGAAACATTTTTTTAATTAAATAATAAAGACACAAATCTACCTCCATACTGAACCCTTCCCCTAAACAAGCCACACTACACAACTCACTCACACGTGCTGTCCATTAGAGGAGAAAAAGCCTAAAGTGGAACATATTGATCAGCTATTGGTTAATAAATGTATCTGTGGCATTTTGCATCAGCAAATTTAAGCCAGAATTGTATTTCTGATCAGACTTTATTTAAATTAAAATTATCCAGATTTATATTGTAAAACGAGATTATGAGAAAAAATATGGAGATATATTATGAGTTTTAGTCCATATCACCCACTGACCTCCATCATCAAACATATATTGTTCACACACACACACGCACACGCACACGCACACACACAGAGAGAGAGAGAGAGCTTTACGCACACTCCTATCCGTGCGTCAGGACGCATCATCATCCAGACCAGCACCGGTGAGGACGTCCGTCTCTGATCAGCACTAACTCATCCTGTTGTTCGGTGTGATCTGATCTCAGAACCCGGTCCAGCGGTGACATGTCCGGTCACAGACCCGCGCTGAGAGGGGACGGGTCCGCGCAGAGCCGCTTCCAGGTGGACGTGGTGACGGAGGGCTCACCTGGTGGTCCTGGTCCTGGTCCTGGTCCTGGTCCTGTCCCTTCACTGAGCTACACCACCGATGACCCCAGACCCCCGGAGGAGTCCCGGGGCCGGGTCCGCTCCGTGGGCTTCCTGGATGACATCGGACTCCCACCTGACGTGACCCATGAGCCAGACACGGCCAGGAGCGACACCGTCAGCCTCCACTCCACCGGGACCGGACACACGCACGTGTCCGACACCCACTCCAACACGTACTACATGAGAACCTTTGGACACAACACCATAGACGCGGTTCCCAACATAGACTTCTACCGACAGACCGCTGCGCCTTTTGGGGAGAAACTCACCAGACCGTCCCTGTCTGAGCTCCACGATGAGCTGGATAAAGTAAGAACACTGTGTCCAACTCAAGGCCCGGGGGCCAAATCTGGCCCTTTAGACCAGGGGTACGTGACGGCACTACAGGGGGTACCAGGAAAAAATGGAAAATTAATAAGTGAAAACATAAAAATTATGGGATTTTATAATGTTGGATAAGTGCAGATGGAAATGATCACAATTCGATACATGTAATACACATCAGTGTTTCTCAAATGGGGGTACGTGTACCCTTAGGGATACGCAATGACACTACAGGGGGTACTAGAGAGAGAGAAAATGAACAAAGTCTTAGCCACACCAGGCATAAGATGACCATAAAATTATAAGAAAAAAAAAAACTAAACTTAAACAACTGTATTTCTATACTTTCACTTTGTGAAATATAAATGTAGTTCAGCAGTAAAAATAAATAAAATCTAAAATCAAACAAGATCAAAAACTTATCAGAAGAAAAAAAAATGTCTTTGGGGTCGCCAGAAATTTTTGATATCAAAATGTTGTAGTCGGACAAAAGGGGGCTTGAATTCAGAAATAAGAGTAGAGGGACTCAAGCCAGTGAAGTTTGAGAACCACTGATATACATAATATAATAATATTGGTCTCACACCAGGTGGGATATGATCCAAACAATAAATACTGGAAATAAATCTATTCAGGAGGCTCTAAATACTGTTTATTTCACTTGTTTACAAAATGAGATTCTTTAAAACTTGTGTTCTCACTAATTAATTCCATCGTTATGATCTATAGATGTTTTTTCACAGTATTCTGAACTAAATGTTATAGTCAGACATAAGGGGGACTTGAGGTAAAAAAGTTTGAGAACCACTGGTTTAGAACCTTTAATTTATAGGAGAACGTTAAAAAGACTGAAAAAACATAAATTCAATGAAACTCCAATAATATTTGGAGGATTCTCAATTTTCCCACGCTTTAATCACATGACTGCAGTCATTTTAAATCTCAAATTGTTCAAAGAACTCAATTTTCCTGAAAATGTTTCAAATAATTTCCCCAAATGAAATAAAAATTAGTCCCAAAATCACTGAAATTTAAAAGAGAAAATCCTGCAGGGCCTGAAATCTGTTGCTTATTGTCTGGATATTGTTGGTGCCTTTCATACTGTACGTTATGAATTATTTATATGTCATGTAAAGTACACATTTATTGAAATTAGTTACTCGTTTTCACACCTGAAATCTGCGGCCCACTTAAGATTAAAATACTTTGTCCCCTGAACTAAAATGAGTTTGACACGCCTTTATTAAAGACACTCAGAGTGGTTTTTCTGTTCACTATATGTAGTAGGGCTGGACATTACCACGATTTGCATGTACGATACGATATATCCCTATACTAAACTATTAGATATACATTGTGAATTATTTCCATACTACAAGCACAAAATGGTATGAAATTCTATATTTTTTGCAACTTGTGAGAACAAGTCAATGGTCACTAATTGTGATTCAAGCACCAATATCAAAAAAAATGAATGTTTATCAAACTGTAAAATGACATTTGACAAAAAAAGTTTAACTTTTGCTTCTAAAACAGATTCTGATTCTATTAAGTTCTTAAATGAATAAAAACTAAGCACATACTGTATATCTATCAAAGTATCCAGTATGTTTAATGTAAATAAAGCTAAAAGTCATAGAGGAGTGAGTCGTTTAACAAGGTCTGATGGTGCGTTCACTGACATCTAGTGACTGGGAGTTAACGTGCTATGCTAGTGTTATGCTACGTTCACACCAAACGCGGCTTCTGCGGCACAAGCGAACACATTACATGCAAAGTCAATGGTTTAGACGCGCTGGGAGGCGAATTATTCGCCGGTGGGGCGGCGCGAACTGTTTCGCGCGTTGAACGCGAATGCTGCGGCAAGCGCGCTCCCGATTTTCGCGTTGTTCGCCGTTCGCTTGAGTTGAAAATATTGAACTCCAGCGGCAGTTTCGCGTGACGCGCAGGCGCGAAAGCCAATCAGAGTCCTTGTTGGCAATGACGTCAGGCAGGCAACACGGAAACCAGTATTTTCACCCGTTCAACCATTGAGGAGAAGCTAATCGTAGCGGTGTGTGACCACCGGGAGCCTGTTATTTTAACCGGGACCAGGAAGGATTTGGCGTGGAGGAGAATCAGCGAGGAGGTGGAGCAGCAGGTAAATGTTCTCTCTGTAGTTTTCATCTTTGAAAATCGGCAGTGAGTGAGGATAGCATTAGCCGCTAACACCAGCTATTTTCACTTATGGGTTATGAGAGGAAAAAAAAGTCAGTAGAACCGTGGTGGGTCAGCTGCAGGAACATCTAAACGGTGGAAATACCCTGTGGTCATGTCCTTCATAGACCCCTTTGTTTCACCGCGAGAGACAAGCAGCAACATGGGGCAGAGGGTTGAGGAAGATAGGACCACAGAGTATGGTCAACCATCAGAGACTGGAGGTTTGTTTATCAGTGCAGACATATAGAAATATATACCAGGTTAATATTCAGGCCTTTATGTATCACAGGGCTTCTTCTAGTGGGGGATCTAAATCTAGTATAGTGATTTAAAATGTATAGTAATGTGTTTCATATATTGTTTGCTGTCACTCAGAGGTAAACAATCAGATGAGTGATGGAGAAGGACAGGGAGGGGGAACAGATAGTGCTCAGGGAGCAGGAGAAGATGATGATGATGATAATGATGCTGCAGCAGCATCTCCTGCAGAAACAAGTGCAGCCAAACCATCTGATATGAACATGACAGAAGTTGTTTTGCATTCTGTTATAAATAAAATGTATCTATAAATGCTTGGTATATCAGCGATGACAATGTTGATCATTACCTCATTTAATGTTTAATTAAAATATATCTATGATCTTATTTAAGTAACAGTGACTTGATAAGCTATTTTATATGTATATATATAATGTTTGTTTATTTTTAAGGAAAAAGAGCACAGAAGAGGTCCAGCCAAGGCTCTCCAAGAGAGGTGGAGCAGCTTATCCTACAGACCTTCAGGAGACCACCTCCTCACCACCAGCTCTGACTGAGGATGAGATGTTTTTCAGAGACCTGCTTCCTATCCTGCAAAAAGTGCCACCAGAATTTATGGAACGTTAAATTTCAAAGTTTTAAACTTCTTGATTATCATCCGGTAACACTAAATTTGGAATATTTTAATTAGGTTTTGGATTGGGCTGGATGGGCGGCACTCTTTGCATGGCAGGAACCACATTGTGAATAGTTTTTTTATACTAGTTTGTTTATTATGTAAGTTTTATAATATTGAAGTAAACAGTTTGTTTAAAATTGAGGTATTATGTTAATGTACATGGTGTTCTTTCAGAATTGTTGATTAAAAACACATTTTAAAGTGTACTTTTGCTTTCTTTTTAATTTCTATCAATGCATCTTAACAGCTATGTGTTCACCACATCAAGGTTATATATTTTGTTCATACAAGAATATATAGTTTCCTCATATTGATTCTGTGTGAGACTTTTAATGCCTTAAATTAATTTCAGAGGTGAGGTTTCTTGGATTATTTCTATCTGGTTAAAAATGAAGCTGACAGACGTTTCTCTTCTCATTCTTCCATATTTATTATACACATGTTAATACAGTAGGAAGTTTGCTCTATAGAAGTATGTGGTTGGCTCTTAAAATAGTCGTTTTGGGTGTTCTGGTGGAATATGTCTAGCCATGGAACGGCTCCTGCAGAGAAGTACGATGTGAAGACCTCTCGTCCATAGCTGTTAGCTGTGGTCCTGAAGGAGTCACCTGTGGTCAGGTACCTGCACAGTGAACAACATAGAAAAGCTCAGATCATTGATAATCAGATATACATAATGTGGGTGTGTACGTGTGCATAAAAGGTGGAGAGATTAGAAAGAACAGGCCTTATCTGCCAGATGACAATAATTAACAGTAGTAAATAAATAATGATTTATTAATAAGAGTTAAAAACAATAAATATTAATGAAACAAGCCTCATCTTCCAGAATAGATCTCCAGAGGACAAAAAATAACAATAGTAAATAATTTATTATAATGATTAACTTTTATTTTAGTTGTAATATATTTATGATAAAAAACAATAAAGCAGGGATTAATATAGTATCTATCTTTATTGTGTATTTGAGAGATGTGTCTGATGAATCATGGCATCTTCGGTTGCTTATGAAACTTACCGGAGACAGACAGACAGTCGTTCGGCTGCAGAGATGGAACTCCGGTAGTTGGTGTCCTGCCGGGACATCCGTGGGCCAATCCGACCCAGCAGGTCGTCGAATCGGGCGCTGGTCATCCACGGGTACCGCTGGAAACAGTCATCATCCAGGCGTAGCTTCTGAAGCAGGCAGTGAAGCTCACCGAGTTGGATGTGGCGCTGGTTAACCTGGTGAAGCCAGGAAAGCCGACGTTCCTTCCGAGGTTAGGAGCAGTGAATTAACGGAGGTCCTCCATAGTTGATGGTGGAAACAAACAGAGCCTGGTTGTCGCCGTTTGGGAGTCTGGTGGGCGGAGCTTCGCTTCAGACGCGAATGAAGCGAATAGGGAAACATTTTTTGATCCCGCGAATCCTGCGGAAGGTTTCGCGCGACAGACGCGAACGGTCCCGCAGAAAACGCGTTTGGTGTGAACGTAGCATAAGCGACATTATTATTTTTTCTCTTTGTAAAAAACATGATTAAAAAAAGATGATTTGGACATTTTTTGGATGATACGATAAAAAATTGCTTGGTGAAATATCACGATATATTGCTGAATCTGTTTTTTTTTCTTCACACCTTTAATATACAGTACGACACTGACCGGTTATTCACTGTAATTATAGCGACAAAACACGGGAGAAAATGGTATTTTTGATTAAACTTAAATACTGTATAGAAAATCTTCTTTTAAATTCCTCAGAACTAATATTGCACAGTGATGAGACACTGACTCGAGTAATATAAAGGAAAGGTTTTTACATATTTTCCTATTAGATTAGATCAGATTAGATTGTGTCAGTAAATATTCATGTAAACCCTCTACACCTGACAGAAGCTTCTTGTTCTTTCTCACTGTCTAACACACACGGCTCTTATTCTCCCACTGTTTAAGGTGAAACACATGCTCATTGTACAATATATTAAACATGGAGTTATACAACAAACTGTTTTATTGTTCACAGACGTACAGTATCTGTACAGGACACTAAAGCCTGTTAGCAGCTACTAAGTTACTTTTGATTTGTAAATAATAGTAGTTACAACCTCAAATAATACATAAAAAATCAGCATTGGTAACAGTATTTCAGCTGTGTTATTTCCAGATCATGTGTTAACTATATTACTCCTTGACAAATATTAGTAAAATCCACAAATGTAGTATATACTTAGACTTCAACATGTACAGCTCCTCAAATTCCCACATTTTAATAATAAATAAAGTAATAAAACAGCTAAAAACAAATGAGACTAAATATTCTAGTCAAAACCTTATTAAAACATGAATAATCAACTATTAAAACATCATAAACTAATTACTCATTTAATTACAGCACGGGTGTCAAACTTAAGGCCCAGGGGCCAAATCCAGCCCTTTAGAGAGTCTAACTTGGCCCACAGGAAGTAAAAATGACAAAGAAAACATGTGTAAATGACTGTAAATTACCAACTAATTCAGCTGTAGATATCTTAATTACACAAATTCAATAATACTCAACAATATTTGAAGGCATCACAGTTTTCCTAAAGCTTATGTCACATGATGGCAGCCATTTTAAATCTTGTTGAAAGAATTCTCATTTTTTTCTAAATCATGACATTTTGTCAAATTATTTCACAAAATGTCCTTAAACTTAATTTTAAAAAATGGTCTCAAAATCAAGAAAATGTAGGTGAAGATCCTGCAGTGAAGGATATGTGTCACTTATTGCTTGGATACATACTTTATATATGATTTATTTATAGAAACTAGAGCACAATAATGTTGAAATGAATGGTTTTCCTATAATCTGTGGCCCACTTCATATCAAACTGCTCCATGTTTGGCCCCTGGTTTACAGTATGGACGCTTCCTTTATACATCACATTATTATTATGTCCTATATCAGCACATTATTGGTGGTAATGTTTGATGCTAGTTTTCTATTGGCTGTTTTTAGGAGCCCTTTGAGGAGGGTCTGGCCAATGGGGAGGAGCCTTCAGCAGCTGAAGAAGCTGCAGCTTTAGCAGCTAAAGAAGCAGCAGGAGGAGCTGTGAAGTTTGGATGGATCAAAGGAGTTCTGGTTAGTACATGTGACCCCATGAAAAGAAGGTTTTAGTTTATAAATCACACTGTCCATGGTGTACCTAGACACCAGCAGACCCCTGGGAACCTGAACAGGAACAAGTGTGTCAGAAGATGAATGATTGAATAAATAATGGCTCTGTGATGTGATGTCACACCAAAACATCTGTAAACCAGACTCATGTGGACTTAAAGTGTAACTGAACCCTAAAACCACTGTTTTTCTGCTGAAAGTAAATGTATTTATGGTAGTTATGAAGAAATTTTGTTAATTCATTATTTAATTAAATCCATTTTGTTCATTTTTGTAGTTTGTCTTTTACTGTATTTTCCTGCAATGTTGTTATTCTTTGTATTTTTTTTACATATTCTTGCTTTTGTTTTGTGTATTTTTCTGTCATTTTGTACGTTTACTTTAGGGGGCGCATAAAATTAGACGAGAATTTCCAGCCTAGATGCACGTCAGCCATATTTGAGTTATTAGTTATGAAGTTGTTCTGTGAACAATGGTTGTATTGTGCGTTACTGTATGTGGTGTAGGTGCGCTGTATGCTGAACATCTGGGGGGTGATGCTCTTCATCAGAATGTCATGGATCGTTGGACAGGCTGGTATCGGTAGGTAGAACTATAAATGTTTCACATGTAATCACTCAGTTATTAAACAGGCATATTTCATAATCAAATCAACATGTGATCCAGCCTTAATTATTAGATATATTTACATATTTTACATTCATTGAGTTTTATATTTTTATCTTTACATGTAACTGATCAAAACAGCCTGGACATGACTTTATTAAATGATTAATAACTGTGTTTTATTGATTAGGGCTGACTATTGGAATCATTCTAATGGCTACAGTGGTAACCACCATCACTGGTCTGTCTACGTCAGCTATAGCAACAAACGGCTTTGTACGAGGAGGTGAGTTAACAACACTATGTTATAAAGGGGGGCTAAGGCCTATAACTCCCACACCGTATGTTGGACATTCAAAAACCTCATATCTACTGAATCACCTGGGCTAGGCCACGCCCATATCCGCCTATAATTGGGGTGCATGCACAATATTGTGAAAACTGAAAAACCTACTTTTTCATATTTCTCCTTGGGGTTTTGTCCAATCAGTGTACACGCCAAAGTTAAATAATGTAGACCACTAGGGGGCGCTGTAAATATGGGACATTTATATCTCTTAAATGGCAAGACCAGTTTTTACCAAATTTGGTGGGTATGACCTTGGGGCGTGATTGGTCAAAGTGGGCGTGGCTTATTACGACATAAAATATACATAAACAAACATTTATTTCAGCTGAAGTATTATGTTGAGGACT
Source organism: Gouania willdenowi (assembly GCF_900634775.1). Taxonomy (NCBI): domain Eukaryota; kingdom Metazoa; phylum Chordata; class Actinopteri; order Blenniiformes; family Gobiesocidae; genus Gouania; species Gouania willdenowi. The sequence goes on from NC_041052.1 coordinate 42,465,594, forward strand.
TTGAAATGTACAGGGTAGATATATAAGAGCACACAGACAACTCATACCAAAAAGTGCACCACTAGGTGGCGCTATAATGGGTGCAAACACGTTTTGGCCTGTAACTTTTACATTTTAAATCACATCTTAATAAACTTTATATCTACGTGTTCACTAAATAAAGTTGCATCTTCTGACATTGGCCACGCCCACTCCCACGGCAAATTTCTCTTTGAACTCCTCCTAGTGTTTAAGCTCCATCTGCACCAAACTTTTCACATATAATCTCCAGACTCTGCTGATCGGCCCAAGCTCGTCATCCTTTGTGACGTACTTTCATGGGCTCTGAAATTATTATTATTATTATTATTATTATTATTATTATTATTATTATTATTATTATTATTATTATTATTAGCTATACTGGACTTTATCTCATCTGAAGGAATCATTACCTTAAAAAAACACAAAACGAAACAAAAGAAACAAAAATCCTACGTCACACTAATCTAGTGGTTCATTTCTATTATGTTTTTTTATTTTTACAAAATTGGTTAAAATTTTTTTCCTTTTTTTAAAATAAGTAAATTTTTGAATATTGTTCCTCAAAACTAAGAAAAATAACATGAACTGTGCAATGACATATCTCAAAGCAGTATTAATAAAGCTGTTTGAGTGTAAATAATTTATAATTTCATGCTCATTGTTCTGTAATAACTTTAATTTAAACTGAAAATGAATAGAACAGTATCTACAGGCTGTAAATCCATCTGTTAAACATTAGATTATTCTGCCTTTATTATTCAAACATTCTCTTTCTTGCAGGAGGAGCTTATTACCTGATATCTCGGAGTCTGGGGCCTGAGTTTGGAGGATCTATTGGTCTGATCTTTGCCTTCGCTAACGCTGTAGCCGTGGCTATGTACGTGGTGGGCTTCGCTGAGACAGTGGTGGAGATGCTCAACGTAATAAACTATATTTAAATCTTTTCTTCTGGTGACTGGTTGATCTTATTGATCATGATCTGCTCTTTGGTTACAGGATGTTGATGCTCTAATGATTGATAAACTGAACGACATACGGATAGTCGGGACGCTAACCGTCATCCTGCTGCTGGGGATTTCTGTGGCAGGGATGGAATGGGAAGCCAAGGTAAACATGTCGTTTGTTGACCTTTAAAAAACACAGTGGGAGGGTTTTCACCAGAAAGTTAATGCTTTAAGGTAAAGCTGCGCAATTAATCAAAATTCGATTACGATTTTGATTATTACACTTAACAATTACAAAAATCACATAATCAAAAAAAATATTATTAAAAAAAAGGACGTAGTAAGCAAACCTCCCTGATTAAAAATATCTACAAAGAAAAAGGCTCGACACACACGAGAAAAAACAACTTTGACTTGTTTATCACATAAAATTCTATAAATCATTGAATTTCAAATGTCGTCCTTCTGTTCATAACTAATACACTTCTAATGCACTATTGCATTTGTTTATTAAAGTGAACATACAGAATATAATTTACAGTGTTTCATATAGTGAACATACTGGAATTCATCATTTGCAGTTGCATTGAAATATTTTTTTATTATTTAAAAGCTTCAGTTCTGTGTTAATGTATAAGTGTCTATAGCACTGCATTTGTTTACAGAAGGGAACATACTTAAATAATATTTTAATTATTACTTTGCACCTTTTTATTTATATGTATTCAAATATTTGTTTTTTAAATTTTTTGTTTTGCAAAAGTGAATATACTTGATTTTAGTGTTTGAATGATTTTATTTATGTTTAAATAATGTATTTTGTTTAATCAAATAATCGTTTGAATAATCATGATTTGAATTATGACTAAAATAATGGTGATTATTATTTTTTCTATACATGTGCTGATCATATAATTATAATATCATGAAAAAGTTACTTTATTTCAGTAATTCTATTCAAAAAGTGAAACTTGTATATTATATTCATTCATTACACACAGACTGATATATTTCAAATGTTTAATTATTTTAATGTTGATGATTATAACTGACAATTAATGAAAATCCCAAATCCAGTATCTCAGAAAATTAGAATTTTACTAAGACTGATACAAAAACAGATTTATAGAAATGTTGTCCAACTGAAAAGTATGAATATGAAAAGTATGAAGGTGAAAAGTATGAAGATGAAAAGTATGAAGGTGAAAAGTATGAAGATGAAAAGTATGAAGATGAAAAGTATGAAGATGAAAAGTATGATCATGTACTCAATACTTAGTTAGTTTTGTCTGAATTACTGCAGCAGTGGGCGTGGCATGGAGTGGATCAGTCTGTGGTACTGATCAGGTGTTATAAGAGCCCAGGTTGTTCTGATAATGACCTTCAGCTCTTCTGCATTGTTGGGTCTGGTGTCTCACATCTTCCTCTTCACAATACCTCATAGATGTTCTATGGGGTGAAGGTCAGGCCAGTTTGCTGACCAATCAAGAACAGGGATACCATGGTCCTTAAACCAGGTACTGGTAGCTTTAGCACTGTGTGCAGGTGTTAGGTCCTGATGGAAAATGAAATGTGCATCTCCATAAAGTTGGTCAGCAGCAGGAAGCATGAAGTGCTCTAAAACTTCCTGGTAGACGTCTACGTTGACCTTGGACCTAAGGAACCACAGTGGACCAACACCAGCACATGACATGGCACCTCAAACCATCACTGACTGTGGAAACTTTACACTCCACCTCAAGCAACGTGGATTCTGTTCCTCTCCTCTCTTCCTCCAGACTCTGGGACCTTGATCTCCAAAGAACATGCTAAATGTCCTTTGATCAGAGAACATCACTTTGGACCACTCAGCAGCAGTCCAGTCCTTTTTGTCTTTAGCCCAGACGAGACGCTTCTGACGCTGTCTCTAGTTCAGTGTCTTGACACCAGGAATGCTACAGCTGAAACATGTCTTACATACGTCTGTACGTGGTGGTTCTTGAAGCTCTGACTCCAGCTACAGTCACTCTTTGTGAATCTCCTCCACATGTTTGAATGGGTTTAGTTTCACAATCCTCTCCAGGGGGCGTGGCTATCACTATTGTTTGTAGACTTTTTTCTACCACATCTTTTCCTTCCCTTCACCTCTCTATGAATGTGTTTGGACTCTGTGAACATCCAGCCTCTTTAGCCATGACCTTTGTGTCTGGTCCTCCTTGTTCAAGGTGTCAATGGATGTCTTTTTGAAAACTGTCAGGTCAGCAGTTTTCTCCATGATTGTGTAGACCTACAGAACTAGACTGGAGAACATCTAAAGGTCTTTGTAGAACACCAGGTGTCTTTAATATTAAACCTCTCCATAATATTCTAATTTTATGAGATACTCAATTTATGGTTTTATTAGTTGTCAGTTATAATCATCAACATTAAAATAAATAAACACTTGAAATATGTCAGTCTGTGTGTAATGAATGAATATAATAAACAAGTTTCACTTTTTGAATAGAATTACTGAAATAAATGAACTTTCTCATGATATTCTAATTATATGATCAGCACCTGTAATCGAGCAGCCCTACTTTAAGTTAAATTTTAATAAAAAAAACCAAAGTAATTGAAGTGAAGATGATATAAATGAAATATTTTTCTTCTGTTTGTTCTCCAGGCTCAGATTGTTCTCCTGGTCATCCTGTTGGGAGCCATTGCTAATTATTTTGTTGGAGCTTTTATGACTTCTGAAGCTAAAGAACCTAAAGGATTCTTTGGCTACCATAGTACGTACAGTATATACTGTATATACATACACACACTTGGTTACAGCTTCATTCACTATCAGCAGGGTTGGGGTCAATTAAAATTGTAATCATGTAATTGATAATTAATTACAACTATGACATCCATCCATCCATCCATCATCCATCCATCTTCAAACCCGCTAATTCCCATTTATCAGGGTCACGGGGGTCTGCCGGTGCCAATTTCCAGCTCTCATTGGGCGCTGGGTGGGGGTACACTCTGGACAGGGCGCCAGTCCATTGCAGGGCAAACAACTATGACATAATTATAATTGACTTTGTAATTGTAATTGTCATGGAAAATATATAAAAACTGTCATTTACATTTAATGAAACATAAAACTGGTGAACCATATTACAGTTCTATGTCTGACACATATACATATATTACATATATGCACATATATTTCATATCCTGTCAGTTATCTTTAGAACCATTTTATCATCAAAAAATATTAAAACCAATAATATCATTGATTATGAATCCTAACAAGGTAATCAATAGATAATAAACTAATTAGATGATATATAATATTTATTAGTGTATTTTACAGCTGATTTAAGACGTGTGTCAAACTGACACGTTAGCATTAGAGATGCTAACAGAGCAAAAGTTTTATGTTCTTATTTATTAAAGGCTTAGTAATTGTGAATAATTATAATTGAACTTCAGTAATTGAGAAAGTAATGTAAATTGACTTTAAGGGGAAAATAATTTTAATTGTAATTGGAAAAACTGACGGTCAACGTAATCATAATCAAGTTGTATTTGAACATGGATAATTGAAGATGTAATTGTAGTGTAAAAATGTAATTGTTTTGTTCTCCAACAGCTGCCATCCTGGTGGAGAACTTTGGTCCTGACTTCAGAGATGAAGAGACGTTCTTTTCTGTGTTCGCCATTTTCTTTCCTGCAGCTACTGGAATTCTGGCTGGAGCGAACATCTCTGGAGACCTGACTGTGGGTTTACATTAACATCCTGCTTTAAGTCCTTTATTAGGTATTAACAAACTGTTCGTCACTAATATTCACTCATTACTATGTGTCTATAGCATTCACTTTATTAGCATTCATTAGCTACTGTATGTCTTTGCAGCAGGGATTATTTATGTATTTATGTATTTGCACTAATAAAAAAGATATATGATGATAATATAACGGATTGTGTAGGAGGAACAAAACCTAATGGTTTATAAAATATATCATTTACTAAATGTTCTTAAAAAGAAACAGAAAAGAAAATGTAATAAACAAATTAAAAGTCACAACAGAACAAAGTTAATTTTATAGAGTTAATTCATTGGTTGAAGATTAGGTCAATTACATTTTTAAATTCCAATTACATCTTTAATTATCCATGTTCAATTACAACTCAATTATGATTACAGTGACAATTTTTCCCAATTACAAATAAAATTACAATTATCATTTTTCCCCCGAAAGTTCATTACAATTACATTCTCAATTTCTAAAGTTCAAATACAATGAATCACAATTACTGATCCTTTAATAAATAATCCTTATTAAACGTAACCTTCCTCTTGTGTTAGCTTTCTGTTAGCATCTCTAATGCTAACGGGTCAGCTGTAAGATACACTAATAAATATTATCTATCATCTATTGATTACCTTGTTAGGATTCATAATCAATGAATTAATTGGTATTAATATTTATCGTGTGGATGTCTGAGCATTTTTACTGTCATTATAAACATAGATTTATATTATTTTATAAAACAATAATTAAATGATTCTCAATAGAAGTAACAGGTAAACTTGATATTAAATTTGTGTTTAATTAAATGTAAATGACAGTTTTTAGAGAATTTCCATGACAATTACAATTACAAAGTCAATTATCTGAACTCAATTACAGTTCAATTTCAGCAGCAACATAATATATCTTTCAATTACAATTATAACTACCTCATAATTGTAATTTATTAAAAACTGTCACTTACACTTGTTCATGTGGATTTGTTGGATTTTTCCTTTTTATGACAAAGTTTACAATTTGAAAGTGATTTGAGATGATTGTTGTAATAATATATTAATAAAGTTTAATTGAACTGAATTAACAATATAACTATAATTGAGCCCAACCCTGCTTTGTACTATCTTCTTAGTTCTCGTGGATAATTTGAATATTTTAATATTTATATCTAATCCAATCCTTATGATTTAATAGAATGAGTTGAAACTCTGAGTTTATTAAACTAGAAATGAAAGAGTTTTTGAGTTTTGTGTTGCACAGGGTCTTAAAGTATATTTCTCAGATTAGTTATTGTTTTAACAGTAATATAATGTGACGTAGAGCTGCATGGTTTGCTTTTATTAACAGTTTCACTCTGTTCTCATCTTTCACTGTCACTATTATTATTATTATTTTCTTCATGCAGGATTTTGTGTTAATTAATTTGTAACTGACTTTTCTGAACTTTGGTTTGCTTTATATAATCTGATATAGTGTTTAGTCTAAAACATGGATTGTAAATAGTTTTGTTACAGCTGAGTTATGTTTTATTTTGTAGGATCCTCAGTCAGCGATCCCTAAAGGAACGCTGCTGGCCATCCTCATCACGGGAATCACTTACGTGGCTGTCGCTGTGTCTGCAGGTTCTTCTTCTTCTCTTTTTTTAACATAATCATTTATAATAATTCTGTTTGAAAAGCAGCATAAAGACGTATACAGTATGTTGATCATTAATTACCACAACACTTGTTATTTGGAGTAAAAAGTTGCAGGATTTGGTACAGATGTATTTGTAAATATAGTTAATATATAAAACTATTATTTCATGGCGTATTAATATTGCATTGATTGTTTATTCACATGATACATTTTAAAGTGTTAGTAAATAAAGTTTAAATGAGTTAATCTAGAAAAGATTAAAGGAATCTAAAAGATTAGAGAAGTTTATGTACTGTACATATTAAATATGTACTGAGATGAGTAAGATCCTGTTCTTTTGTTATTTCTTGATGTTTATTTATTATATTATTCTTTTAAGTTGTCATTTATGTGATCGAAATAAATAAATCAAATGAAATGAAATGTGCTAGTATACGCTGACATTTATCTAGCTGTTATTTCACATTCATATTCATATGTTTAACTTCATTAATGTGTAGGAAATAATAGTAAAATAATACAGTATCATTGAACAGTAAGGCCCAGTGCAGCTTTAATATTATATATTCAAATGTCTAGTACTGATAATATTGTGAATAATGTATATGTTTGTCCAATTATCAATACATTAAAGTCATCCCATGGAATTTATGAAGAATTAGAATGTATTTGAAAATTAACAAATAACAATTTGATGCATAATAATCTCTAATTAAAAAGGCAGTTTATACTTGTTAAATATGTTATATATATGTTTATACACCTGTTGTTTTTGTTTAGTATTTTTAAATGTAAAACAATACCGTAGACACTAATGTTTGAACTTAGTTTTCAAATGTATGAAATATAGATATTAATATATAATAAGTGAATAATTAAGCCACGTTTGACATGCAGCTGTTTAAATGTAAAGAATAAAAATGTAATATATGAAATTTGAAATAGTATTTAGAACTAGATTACTACAAATTAAAATTGTCTTACATAAAGACCTGTCCTGGTATTATAGATATCTGATATTATAATTACTTCTAATTTAATGTATCTGCTTTTTGTTTCTTGATTAATCTTCCATCCCCCATGATTGATCGATTGATCAAAAATAGTTTTATCTTGTCTTAGACACATGCAATGATTTATGGAAAACTTTAAACTCTTCGTCTACAAACCCAAGGTCTGGGGGCCAAACCCGGCCCTTTGGAGCTCCCAATTTGGCCCACAGGTGAAAGTAAAAATTCTTACAAAATCTTTCAATTTTCCTCAAATGATGACATAATATTTATTTTAATTAGATAAAAATTGGTCACAAAATGTAGGAAATGTAAAGTGTAGATCCTGTTGGGACTGATATTTGTCACTTATTGATTGGATATTATTGGTTTAATATATATTTAGTATTTTATTATGTATACGTAGAAGTGTATGGGAAAAATAATGTTGAAATATACATACATATACATAAAATCTGTGGCCCACTAGAGCTCAAACTGGTCCTAAACTGAGTTTGACACCCCTGGTATACCTTGTGTGTTCTTCAGGCTCGTGCTTAGTGAGAGATGCAACTGGTGACCACAACGACACAGTCAGTGACACAGTGAACTGCACAGACGCTGCCTGCACGCTGGGTTACGACTTCTCCATCTGTAAAGAAGGAGGATGTCAGTACGGCCTGATGAACGACTTCCAGGTCATTCTATAACCTTTTCCTTTTTTTACCAAAACAGGATTTATTATACAATGTGATCTTTCCTTTAAAACGAGAAGATGATGCTTGAATTTAACATATGGTCCAAAATATGAACAAAAACCAAAATAGTTAATAATTTAGTGAGTGACTGATTACCATATTTTGCCTTTAACTGGAACAGTTTCTATCTTTTCCTGATTAAGGAGCCGATTGTCCCTGAGGATGAAGTTTAACAGACATTTCTAAATGTAAACCTTCCTCCATCTAATCCCACATAACAGAATGAGAAACTTTAAAAGAAACAAAAACATCTCAAATCTGACTGTAAAAACAAATGTAAAAACTGAGCGATGCTGACTACCATGAAAAGGTAATATCTGATAAAAACTGTAAAAATAGAAATTTAAAAAAAAAAAAAAAAACAAGTCTTCTGCAACTAACAATGTCTACACGTGTCAAACTCATGGCCCCGGGGCCAAATTTGGCCCTTTGGAGCATCTAATTTGTCCCGCAGGAGAAAGTAAAAATGTCATAGAAAACATGAGTCAATGTGTAAATAAAACCCAACAGTAATTACAGGTTTTCTGGTGCTGATATCACATGATTGCAGTCATTTTTAGTGTTGAACAGTTGGAAAAACTCAAAATTCTTACAAAATCCTTTAATTTTTCTCAAATTATGACATAATATTTCACAAAATCTTGGAAATTTACAGCGTAGATCCTGTTGGGACTGATATCTGTCATGTTATGTATAAGTAGAAGTGTAAACTACAAAACAATAATGTTGAAATGACTCGTTTTTCAGCATAAAGTCTGTGGCCCTCTGCAGATCAAAGTGCTCTGTATTTGGCCCCTGATGGAGAGAAACAGGGTCATGGATGAGATTTTGGTTTCAGATGTTGTTACTTCTCTGTCCACGTGCGTAGACATACCTGAGGTAGTGAAAGTGGTGAAGCAACACGTAGTTGTAGTTATGATCAGCGTTGTACATTATAAGTTTCAATACAACCTCACTGACAATAACATGAGTGGAGGAAGGAACCCAGGAGGGGTTGAACCTAGAAATATATACAGTAGTTGATACCTGTGTGAAGAGATTATGGAAAACAAAGTCCCACTGAGCTCAGTGAGGAGGACCATGACCCACACAGATCAGTATCACATGGTCACATCCCACCACCACCCAAACACTATAGGATTGGTTCACATCTCACAGTATGACATTATACACACACTGATCCCTATAACAGTGTGTGTTCATTCAAACAAACCATATGAGGAAGAAGCAACAACAGGTAATAATGGAATAACAACTATAAGGAACCATGTTGTTGTTTCATATGTGATCATTAATATATCATCTCACTGTATTTTATTTTATTCCTAATCAACAGTTTCAAAAACATAAAAAAGTCACATGACGTATTCCATGCAACGCTTTGAGAAGTGAAACAATCTGAATAGATGAGAAAGTGTAAAGAAATAATACTGATATATCTACTGGTAATAAATCTTGGTACGGGTCCCTTACATACAGTAAACATCTGATGTAGAATAAGTTAGAGACACAATTTATTACAATTAGAACTTAACTTATTTTCCACAAAGGAATTTGTAGAAAATAAAAGGTTTGTTAAAATGTACAATTATTAAATAAATAAATTAACACCAATGGATTCATTCAAAAAATAATGAAATACTCAAGCTCTAAGTATAGATACATTTATTAACTCTAAAACATAACAATATAATATATAATATCATATAAAAGGTAGAAACCACAACCTGAATCATAGAAAGTGGCTGAGCTTTGATCAGAAATAACATGACTAACTATATATGGATTATGTTTATGAAACTATTGAGCTGAGGTCAGCAGTATATGATGAAATAATCACGAAAAATAATAATTTACTCAGTAACGGTTTATTGTAGAAATGTAATGAATTACTTTACTTCTTTTAAAACGTACTTGAGTACAAGTGAATTTACAGATTTAGAAATATACTCAAAAAAGTACAAGTACCAATGAATGCATCTCTATTACAGTAACGTGAGTATTACTGTAATCCATTACTTTCATCTCTGTGTGTTAGAAGCAGAGGAAATGGTTGATCTGGGTTCTCAGTATATAGACATTAGAGTAGTGTTCCTCTTTCAGCACAATAATCAAAGAAACCAACCATTCTCAGATCTGATTCCATACTTTAGGCCCCGCCCCAACCTCACTACTTTAACTCATTCAGTGCCAGACGTTTTAGAGACTGATTTTTAAAGATCCACAGAATATTTAGTACTTTGACAATCAGAATTCTGAAAGATTAAAGTCTCTAATTATAAAAAATCATTTTGTTTTGTTCTTCTATAATCATCAGTTGAATAGAGGAAAGTTTCACACTAATCACCAGTTTGTGACAAAAAGTTGAGAAAAACGTCTTTTTCTGAAAAAATCTATTAGTGACTTTGAAGCAATTTTTTTTTTTGCTTTAGTGACACCTCATCATTAGTTTCCTTTTATAAAACTACTAAAAAAAACACTGAGACCAGGCTTTTGATGTTAACATTATTAATATTTTACTATGTCAGAGTTGAATGGATTTCTTACTGTATTTTGACGTTCCTCCAAGTCTCTCCCCCCATCATTCTAAACACACACAACTTCCTCCTCCTCCCAGACATGCAGAGTGTCACCGCTTGCCCCATTTTTGATGGTTTTCTGTCACCATCACCACACTCTCAGTAGTCCACTTAGTTCCACACATGCTGTGGTTGAGTGTGAACTGGTGGGAACTTTAGCATCAACTCTGTAGCACCATTTTCTGTCTCGTAAACGCCTTTCCTCTCTGTCTGAGCTCTGCCCATCACTGGTGATCTCTCATCCAAAGGTGCTCTGCTGCCACCTACAGGTCACCTACATTATTTTGCTTTCTGGCTCACAGTTGAATGTTTTGCTTACTGTATTTTGTATCTCCTCCCCCGTCAATCACACAGACGTAACTTCCTCTTCCTCCCGACATGCAGAGATGACCCCTTTGGCCCTGTTTGTTGATGGTTTTATCTCAACATCTCACCATTATCAATAATCCACTCAGGTCCACACATGTTCTGTGTTAGTATGTGGAGCTGTGAGCTGCTGGATACTCCACAATATCACTTCATAGCACCATAATCTCACTCGTTCCTGCTTCTTCCTCCTTAGCTAATGGTAGCATCAGTGGTTAATCTCTCATCTAAAGGTGCACTGCTGCCACCTTCAGGGCTTAGTTGGTCACTACAACACCCCACAGCTTAGATATTTTATATCTTTTAGTAATCTTTGTGAAAAAATTTAGTTGACGTAATATTACGTCAATGGCACTGAAAGAGTTAAACACTTCAGCAGTCATGGTCCAGATACCACAGCACACCATCAGAGGTCTGGAGTCCAACACTGTTGTGGTTCTGTCTCAGCACGACGTCATTATATCAGCGTCACTGAGCTGTAAACAATCATGTCTTTCAACTGAAACCGTGTGACTCACAACAAGAGTCACTATTATCCACACACACACACACACACACACACACACACACACAGACACACACACGCACACACACACACACACACACACACACACACAGACACACACACGCACACACACAGACACACACACACACACACACACACACACACACACACACACACACACACGGTTTTTTTGAAAGTCTGATTCTGAGATAAATATGAACTCTTTGGAATAGTTAGTTGTTCCGATTGGTCTCAAAACTATTTTATACTATTAAGCAGAAATGCAACGCTAAATTAAAAAAAATGGCGATAAAATTCAAAGGTTCACAACATAAAACCAAATAAAAAAGTTTTAAAGGAGCGAGCGCAGCGGCCCATTTAATCCTGAACACAGAAATATGAAACAGTTTGTGAAGCCTAGCTCCATAATTATATTATAAATGGTTGAATGGCTTTTTACATGTTTTAAGGAATATATTAATGACCTATTTAATGTGTTTTACACAGACTTTAAGGGTTTTATGTAGAGTAGAATACTGTATATATCAGTACTATTTAAACCTCTACTAACACTCTCGTCTGATGGCCGTAGTTTGACCCTCAACAGTTACAAGCTGTGTCCTTCATGTCCACTTTCTCAGAATTTTGAAGACATCTAAGTGATAATAATAATAATAATAATAATAATAATAATAATAATAATAATAATAATAATAATAATAAAAGCACAAACAGAAAAAACAAAGCACAGATGGATTTCTATAATTAATCAAAGTAGATTCTCTTATTAATATGAAGGTTTCCTGGTATTTACAGTGAGTGTGATGTCTACCTATGAAATAATAAATGTGTTTCCTAGGCGATGAGTCTGGTGTCAGCCTTTGGTCCTCTCATCACTGCTGGGATTTTCTCTGCTACGTTATCATCAGCTCTAGCATCACTCGTCAGTGCTCCAAAGGTTTTCCAGGTCAGTAACTAAACAGACACAGACTATAAACTACTGGTAAGTATAGTTTTAGATTTATATTGTATAAATGTGTTGATATAATATTGAGAGGACTCAATCTTACACATTTCATTTCATTTTAAAACAATTCGGTCCATATAAAATATAGTCCTTATGTATCTAATAGAAAGATGTGTTACTAAGAGGTAGACCACAAATAGTTCCATGTGTGATCACATGACCAGAATTAACCTTATTATTGGAGGAAGCAGAGATAGGGACTGGAGCAGACTTCAGACTGGACTGAGTGGTCCAAGCACGTTATGCTGGGTGTATGTGCTGCTTCTACTGCTCCGTGTGTGTGCATGATGCTCTGCAGCGCACATCAACAGGTGAGCGCAATCGCACTGATGAGAAAGTCACCCTATAAATGGAGGGAAAAGCAGCGTGTTGGGGGGCCCTCTGCACTGGGGGCTGTGATGGGCGTGGCTACAGTGGTGCTGTCTGTATCAGTGATGGTGAATATCTTCTGCTGTGCTGGAGGCTCTGTCTCAGCACCCTGTGTCCTACTCCTGGTGATGTCTCCTGACCTATAGACCCTCTGTACCCAGCCATGTGACATTGTCCTTATTTTAACCTGTGTGTCTGTGTGGTGGGCGGGGTTTGTATGGGGTGGGTGTATTTTTAACTTTGTAAAAACACTTTAAGCTACATTTCTATGTATGAAAAGTGCTTTTAATAAATAAACATTGATTGATTGATCGATTGATTGATTGAGAACCCCTGAAACGTGCACTGGACTGAAACCAAAGTCCTACTGGTGAGCTCATAATGACTGGACTGTTAAAATGTGAACTCATCATTGTTTAAGTCATTTACTGAGTTAATTTAGTTGTTTATATGAGAAGAGGAACATAGTTTAAAATGAACTTAAAACCTTGTTTATGTATTTAAATGCTATAATAAGTTAGTCCTTCCCTACATTCCCACCTGGAACTGTCACCACATGTCATCTGGCTGTTGTCAGTAGCGCAGCTACGGGTGTTCCTCCCATCCGTGCCACATGGAGGCGTAGTTGCAGCGCCCATCGGCAGCATGCCCATGTCCCCAAATGGCTGGAATCCTGTTCTCCTACCAGCCCACCTCCTCCCCAACCCTACCCACGTGCCTGGTCATGTGTTCTATGACTGTGTCTGCTTAAATTTATGTTTGCGAAGGCGTTTTTTTCCTGGTTTTACACTGCCTTCTCTGTTTAGGGAAACCAGTCTCTAACTGGCCGTTTTCCCCCTCACCTCTCCTCCTGTTTTTATCCCTTTTTCACCTAAACATGAGGGCACCACAAATGGCTGCTCTGGTGTGTTGTGCATTCTTTTGCTGCAACTACAAAGTCTAATTCCTAGTATTGTTCTAAACTGTACCTGGCCAATAAAATGATTCTGATTCTGATAAATGACAACGTTTGTTTATTTCATCATTTGGCTCTGCCAACAAATGTATAAATGATGAGTTTCTACAACTCAGTTTTTGCATAAAGTCCTGATTTTGTGTCTAATTGTTTTTAAATGAAGGTGTGTGTGTGTGTGTGTGTGTGTGTGTGTGTGTGTGTGTGTGTGTGTGTGTGTGTGTGTGTGTGTGTGTGTGTGTGTGTGTGTGTGTGTGTGTGTGTGTGTGTGTGTGTGTGTGTGTGTGTGTGTGTGTGTGTATCCAGGCTCTGTGCAAAGACAACATCTACCCAGGCCTGGGTGTGTTTGCTAAAGGCTACGGTAAAAACAACGAGCCTCTGCGTGGATACATGTTGACCTTCTGCATTGGCCTGGCCTTCATTCTCATTGGTCAGTTGTTTGAGGAACATATTTCCAGCACCTATAATACATGATGGTGACCTTCTTTCTCTGTTGTTCTGTAGCTGAGTTAAACATCATCGCTCCCATCATCTCCAACTTTTTTCTGGCCTCATACGCTCTCATCAACTTCTCCGTGTTCCACTCATCCTTGGCCAGTTCTCCAGGTACGTTCACAAGTTTTAGTTTCATTCCACAACCAACATAAATATTTAGTGTGAGGTTAGCTTTTATCCCACCGTCTGAAATAGTTTTTGTCTCACAGACCTGTAACTTCTTCTTTAAGAGGCTCCTCCTCCACTCGTTACCTGTATTAATGGAACCTGTTTGAACTGGTTATCAGTATAAAACACACCTGTCCACAACCTCAAACAGTCACACTCCAAACTCCACTATGGCCAAAACCAAAGAGCTGTCAAAGGACACCAGAAACTAAACAGTAGACCTGCACCAGGCTGGGTAGACTGAATCTGCAATAGGTAAACAGCTTGGTGTGGAGAAATCAACTGTGGGAGCAATTATTAGAAAATAGAAGACATACAAGACACTGATAATCTCCCTCCATCTGGGGCTCCAAGATCTCACCCCGTGGAGTCAAAATGATCCCAAGAACGGTGAGCAATAATCCCAGAACCACACGGGGGGACCTGGTGAATGACCTGCAGAGAGCTGGGACCAAAGTAACAAAAGCTACCATCAGTAACACACTACGCCACCAGGGACTCAAATCCTGCAGTTTGATAGAGAACATTTAGATGATCCAGAAGAGGATTGGGTGAAGGTCATATGGTCAGATGAAACCAAAATAGAACTTTTTGGTAAAAACTCAACTCGTGTTTGGAGGAGAAAGAACACCATACCTACTGTAAAGCATGGGGGCGGTAACATCATGCGTTATTTGGAGTCATTTTATGTATTACTGTTGTTTATTTCATTTGTGTAATAGCTTTGTGTGTATTTTCTGTTTTATTTTTTTGGTTACTGTATTTTCCTAAGTTGTAATTCCTTGTATTTTGTAAATCAGTAATAATAATGTTTCTCCACTGCCTTACTATGTGCAATACCACCCAGTACTCAATGTAAAACCCCACTTAACGTTTATATTTTCTGTACTGTTATCTTGACCAATATCTATTTCTTTTATTTTCTATTATTTATTTCATTTTTTCTCTTTAATTTTTCCTTTCTGTATCTGTATTAAGCTTTCTTGCTCTTTGTGTCTGTGGCTGCTGTAACATGTGAAAGTGAAAATGACAGAAAAACATGAATCATTGTGTAAATTACAAATTTACTATTCAGTTGTAAACTCAACTTTTCTCAAATTATTCCACAAAATCTCCCCAAATTAAATGAAAATTGGTTAAAAATAAATAAATCAATCAATAAATCAAAGGACATTTAAGTATTTATCACTTATTGCTAAGATTTTGATGATGCTTGGACACATTCATGTTCAAATTGTTTCCAACCTAAAACCCGTGGCCCACTTGTGATTGAACGTATTTGGCCCCTGAGCTAACATGAGTTTGATGCCCTGTCCTAAGCAGCACAGTTTGTGTGAAACGCTGCAAAAAGAACGGATTGTCTAAATGTTGTATTTAATTTTAGATGGTTTTATTTGTGTTTCCACAGGTTGGCGTCCCAGCTTTAAATACTACAACATGTGGGTGTCACTGGTGGGTGCCATCCTGTGCTGTGTGGTGATGTTCGTCATTAACTGGTGGGCGGCTCTCGTTACGCTGCTCATCGTTCTCGCTCTCTACATTTACGTCAGTTACAAGAAACCTGGTAAGAATAAAACAATGTCCACTTTATTCTATTTACCTAAATAAAAACACATCTGTAGTTACAGTTTGTTCACGTGTGGTCGTGTGACACGTGTGGTCGTGTAACACGTGTGTGTGGTTGTGTAACACGTGTTGTTTCCTTTCTATAGACGTAAACTGGGGTTCATCCACTCAGGCTCTGATCTATAACCAGGCTTTAACTCACTGTCTGAACCTCACAGGAGTCGAGGATCACATTAAAAACTTCAGGTACGTGTGTTTGAGTTTTAGTCCAACAATTACATTATTATTGAGTCACATTCTTCATACAATTGATTTTAGAAAATACTAGATTTTTGTACTTTTAATCTTTACCTTGAATTCGTTGCCAAAATCTTTTTATAAAACTGTATATTCTCAAATGTTAAATATTAGTACATTTCCTGAGAGCGGGATTCATCAGAAGACCAAAGAAAATAATGAGTTAATCTCAGGTAATAAAGACATTTTGAGAACAGACGAGTAAATAATATGGTGACTGTGTTAAAAGTCCATTAACTAACATGAGAATGTTTGCATGTTCTCCCTGTGTTTGTGGTTTTTATCCAGCATGTACTGTATGTCAGATTAATTGGAGTTTCTAAAATTAGTAATTAGGAAACCTCATAATGTAATCAATAGATAGGAAAGAAATGAGATGATAGATATTAGTTATTAGTGTATTTTACAGCTGATTTAGGACCTGTTAGCATTAGAGATGCTATCAGAAAGCTAACACTAGACGAAGGTTAACTTTGATTGTTATTTATTTCAGGCTCAGTGATTGTGATGAATTTTATTGAAACTTTAGTAATTGAAAACATAATTGTAATTTATTTCCTGAGGATAAAATATAATAGTAATTTAATTTATTAGATCAAGGACAAGCCTGAAAGAAAATAGATATATTGATAAAATTCAAGAATATGAGATAAAATGCATTTTCTGATTTCCTATTAAATTACTAGGAGGCATGAGCAAAATAAATAAATAAAAATAAAGTGTTTGTAGCAAAGCTAAAGCTATATTTCTGTACATGTTGTGTTACTGTATGTCTTTGTTTCCAGGCCCCAGTGTCTGGTTCTAGCTGGTTATCCCAGTTCTCGTCCTGCTTTGGTTCAGTTGGTTCATTCCTTCACTAAGAACGTCAGCCTCATGGTCTGTGGCCACATAAGGACTGTACGTATGTGACGCTGTGGGAAAACATCAGTGTCTGACATTCACAGTAACCATAACTCTTATATTACTGTATGTTTCCCTCTGTTATTGATCCAGGTTTCTCGTCGACCCAACTTTAAGGAACTTTCTCAGGACCACGCCCGCTGTCAACGTTGGCTCAATAAAAAACGGATTAAAGCTTTTTACGCGCCAGTGTTTGCTGAGAACATCAGACATGGTGCTCAGTTACTGCTGCAGGTACAACATTAATACAATCATAGAAATGTAACTAGCAGTTGTAGATGTTTTTCTCATGGATAGGTAGATTATTAAAATCACCTGTTCTAAAAAGTCAGTATACTGTTTTTACATTCAAACCAGCAGAAAGAAATATGCTGTTTTAAAGAAATTTGAGCCCAAAATAATATAATATATAGCACTGGTAATTCTAGCAACTTCATTCTGTCTCCTTTTTTTTAAATAATATGTCACAGTTTTGTTTATTCAGACAACCTTCATATTTACTTTGAAATGAGTATTTACGTATGAGTTGGCCACATCCAGAAAAAACTCAAGGTCACATCAAAGTGACCAGTAGATGCCTCTGAGGAAGACTGACTGTTGACAGTCAAAACATTTCAGGAGATCAAAGAAAATTTCAAAGTAAATTTCCTGAAAAAAGTTTTGTGAATAAATGAAACCGTAATATATTATGTAATGCTTTAGAGCAGCAATTTTCAACTGGTGGGTCGGGGACAGCAGCTCCTTAATGTCTCGTGTTTTATTTTGAAAGAAACCTTTCTTTTGACAGGCATGCTGTGAAATGCATGTTGCACAGAAAAATATATAGATTTATGTTTTGAAAAAGATTGTGTTTTCAACAGATATTTTTGAAAAACTAAATATGGTAAAAAAGCAAGTTGAGATTTAATGACCGTGGGAAAAAGTGGGTCTCAGGGTGAGACCAGTATAGAACCCTGATTATAAACCACAGGATGTGTAGATATGATATCTGATCAATCATAAACAGCTATTCAATGATTTCCAGTAATAGTGACTTTGTGTTCCAGGCTGTGGGTTTGGGTCGACTCAAGCCCAACACGTTGGTGATGGGATTCAAGAACAACTGGAGCAAAGGAAACATGAGAGACGTAGAAATTTATATTAACACCATACAGTAAGTGATGTTTACCTGCACAGGTAATGAAGGTTGTTGGGATTAATGCTGCGTTCAGTTGCACAAGGAACCCAGAAATACCCAAATCATCATTTTTGACGTTTGAGGTAAATGCGTCTCATTCTGTAGCTCTGAAAACATGGCTGACCACAGTGAGCTGATGTTTGTTTTTATATTTTTTGAGGTGCAAAATGGATTTCTGGGGAAAAATATATGAGCTGCTTGAAGGTAGGAGAGAGAGAGAAACGTCCTATACTTTAATTATGACTTGAACGCACCAGTGAGGGGAATCCTGCATGTATCATGTAACCATAGAAATGATACGTTCATCACTACTGACACAGAGCAACGTTCTAATGAACACAAATACCAGAGTTTTTCTACACTTTTAGTAACAAAAATGCCAAATTAGACTGTTTACATATAATGATGTCATTCTGAGCAACTCAGGCTGATTAGATCCTGCCAGAATTCCCGAGTCAGCATTCTGAGCTCAAGGTCAAATTTCTCTGGATTCTGAGTGCACTTGAATGCAGCATAACATTAGGCAACACTTATTTTTTATAATTATTATTATTATTATTATTATTAATAAATGTTCATAGAAATTGCTTGGTTAATACACACGTGTGCTCATAACATCTTACAGTCAGTAAGTTTCATAAGTTTAGTTTATCCACTCCTTGTTCCAGAAGGAGATGATCCTAAACTCTGGGATTAAAGAGGAGTTCTCAATCAGAATGATGTGTTTGGTTTAGATATTCTTTATAATCTCCCACCACTTCTATCAGATAGTTAGTGTACTGTATATACAGTTGATCAGGTCAGGACCACTTTAGAGATGATTCACTGCCATGGGCTCCTGAACATTATATGTTCTCTCACACTTACACAAGTTAAAGTTGTCTATAATTCTCTGACCTCTGCTAGATTCACTGTGACCTTAAATAATCAGTTTATCAAGCTTTGAGCTACAGCGTGTTCCAGATGTTTGGTGTTCCAGATGTTTGGTGTTCCAGATGTTTGGTGTTCCAGATGTTTGGTGTTCCAGATGTTTGTGAAGCTGAATGAGTTTTTATCATAAGTTGATTCATAGTAAGAAGGTGTTTCTGCTCTACTGTCTTTAACAGTGTCTATCTCCCATTCCCTTTGCTTTGGTTCTGTTGTTTATGAGATATTAGATATTATTTTTTAGTGTTTGATACACTAACTTTTTTTTTAGTTTATTATGATATATTTGAACTTCAGTTTCTAATATTGCTGCTTTCTATTGAATGTTTAATCAAGTATATACTGTGTGTTGCAGTGATGCGTTTGACCTCCAGTTTGGCGTGGTGATCCTCCGTCTGGAGGAAGGTCTAGATATCTCTCACATCCAAGGACAAGGTCCTCCTGTTTTTATCTTCTTATATATTGGTTTCACTCAGACACGTATGCATAGTTAGTCATGTTTATGTCTGTTTGCCTTTAGATGAACTGCTGACATCCAATGAGAAGCCACCAGGATCCCAAGGTACCAGTGGTGGTAATAAGGAAGCTCAGCTCTCTGGGAGCCAGACTAAAGACTCAGATTCTGACTCGTGTCCTTCAAAGACCACCAGTAGCCAGAGCAGCCCCCTCATCCTCAGAGGTACCAGCCATGGTACCTAGAACACACATGGACTAGCATTAGCATTAGCATGTATGCATTACAGCAACAGATGTATGTTCGTGTATGTCCGTGGTTAAAAACCTCTGAGATAAACCATACATCTGTCAGGTGTGCCGTGGGAAATTATTCAGTTTCAGCTAATTGGTCTAAAAACCATTATTTAAAACTCATTTTTCATAGTGTGTAAATATGCCATTGTGCTGCTATAAGCCCCTCCCCCATCAGCTTCACAGCAGCTCCTGACCTCAGCTTATATAATAATATATTTATATATATTATATAAATATAAGATAAAGATTGTTAAATGGATTTCATATTTGAAACAAGGAATTTGAAAAATCATGTTTTTTTTGCTAATTTGTTTCCATTAAAAACACTGTAGATTGTTAATTAATATTTTTGTTGAAAGGTCATGTTTGTGTCTATTTGATTCCTATTCAACATATTTTGATAAGAACAACTGAATATTGTTAATATAGGCTACAAAGTTTTATTTTTGTAACATTTTTGGTTGTAGTGATTTTTTCATTAAAATAATTAAAAACTCTAGTATCACATGTGACGGTAGCTAATTTAGCTGGATGGTATATTGTCTCACAAATTATATTGTCAACATTCTTTAGAACAAATTATGGCTAATGTAATAATAATAAATCACAATGATGAAAGTAGATTCTTAATTAACAATTGCTTTATTGCTCATGGGTATTTTTTTAATATTGTATTTGGAATGTGAAGAACCGTTTAGAGACACACAAACAAACACGTATGCACATGGTCATATATTAATGCTGGTAATAGTAGTGAGTTGTATTTTCATAGTAAAGGTTATGATGATGTAATGTTCTACCACAGAGATGAAGTCACCTTTAAACCCGAATGACCAGCGTCTCCTGGAGAACAGTTTGTTGTTTAAGAAGAAACAAGGAAAAGGAACAATAGACGTGTGGTGGTTGTTTGATGATGGAGGTCAGTTATTGCTTTTATTATATTATCTAATAAAAAAGTACAGTCAGACATAAAATGCAATGGTTTAAAAGTAGCACATTACATTCATTTTTAATAAGGCTGAACGATTTTGGAAAATTATCTAATTGCAATTTTGTTTGTGATTTAATATGCGATTATTTTTTCAAAGGCCTCTTGTCATGTATTTATCAATAAACACAAGCAATAAATCATTTATATTATTTATATTTAAACTTTAAATAAATATAAATTAAGCAAACAAATCTGTGGCTTTACGTAAACAACATAAATAAATAACTGTAAACATGTGGACTGCAATTCTTAAACACACTTAAACACTTAACAAGACAGGACAAAAATAATAATAACTGCAGCCTTTGCAATTAGAAAATCATTATATTGTGATAATATCACAAATACAATGAATCGTTCAGCCTTAATTTTTTACCATTTTAAAACCATTCTGCTTAATTTTTATCATAATTGAAAGAAAATGTGAGTAATTATGTAACTAATGTGTGTGTGTGTGTGTGTGTGTGTGTGTGTGTTACAGGTCTGACCCTATTGATCCCCTACCTATTGACCAACAGGAGTAAATGGGGCGACTGTAGGATCAGAGTTTTCATCGGTGGGAAAATCAATCGTATTGATCACGACAGACGAGCGTGAGCTGATTTTTTCTATTTTCACAAATATTAAAAGCTTTTTCTAAATGATTCACTGATTTTTCTATTTCTCAGGATGGCCACGCTGCTGAGTCGCTTCAGGATCGACTTCTCTGACATTAACGTTCTCGGAGACATCAACACTAAACCCAAGAAACACAAGTAGGAAATGAAACCTGTTCAATACCACGTGGTTGTTAATGTTGGTCAACAAAGGTCTGAGGACCACATGGGGTCCTTAAACTTTTGATAAATGAAAAGCTAAACTAAAGTGGTAAAAAAAAACAAACTTGGGGGTCTGAGTAATTATGTATTTGATAATCAATTACAATTATGACGTAACTATAATTGAAATTGTATTTGACAAAAATGTGTTGCTGTTGTAATTATAATTTAATTGTAATTGGTAATAAACATTCTATAAAAAAGTGTCAATTACATTTGAATTAAACACAAACCTGTGGAACCATGTTACAGTTCTGTGTCTGACACAAACGTCATTAATAATAATTAATAACTTTACCTGTCACTTCTCTTCAGGATCAGTTTACCATTTTTAAAAATAATATAAATCTATGTTTATAGTGACAGTAAAAAGGCTCAGACGTCCACACCATAAATATTAATACCAATATATTCATTGATTAGGAATCCTAACATGTTAATCAATAGATGATAAACTAATTAGATGATAGATAATATTTATTCGTGTATAGTGTACAGATGATTATAGACATGATCAAACTGACATGTTAGCATTAGAGATGCTAACAGAAAGCTAACACAAGAGGAAGGTTACGTTTAATAAAGGTTATTTATTAAAGGATCAGTAATTGAACTTTAGTAACTGAGAATGTAATTGTAATTGACTTTCAGGGGAAAATAATAATTTTAATTGTAATCGTAAAAAATGCAAGTCATCATAATTGTGACTGAACATGGATAATTGAAGACATCATTTTAATTGAAATGTGTAATTGAGCCTAAAAGCCTGTTTAATCCAGAGTTTTATTTTCTTACAGTAAAGTGTGTTTTAAGAAGCTGATCGAGCCGTTCAGACTGAAAGAAGACGACATGGAGCAGGAAGCAGCAGAGAGGATCAAAGCTCTGGAATCCTGGAGAATCACTGATAATGAGCTGGAGCTGTACAAGGCAAAGGTACGTATACACATACTGTATGTACTGTATGTATGGATTCAAACTACAGACTAAACTCACCAATAAGTGACTTTACAAGTTGTTTTTTCTGTTTTTCAGAGCAACCGTCAGATCAGACTTAATGAGTTACTGAAGGAACATTCCAGCTCTGCTAAACTCATCGTCATGTAAGAACAGATTATATCATCTTTATTATCATATTATACAGACAAAATGTGTAGAAATAGCAACAGTGAATGTTTGTTCTTTAAAGCCTCAGAATATGAAGTTTTCTAATGTATAGATGATATGTACTGTATAGCTGCTGCTCCACAATGTCAGGGCCAGGCAATTTTAACCAATTCTGAGTAAATGTAAATGCAAACTTAATATTTATAGGTTTTCTTATACACTTAAATGGAACCTGTAGTGAATTAATTTCATGCTCTATCAAAAAATGTAAAGTCATTTTAAAGAAGCAGGAGGTAATAATCTGAACATTTACTGAGTCATGTACTGTACGCCACCAGGGTTAGGGTTCATTTTAAATCACAACCCTCTTTTTTAAGAATTCAACCAACCAAATTTAGTTTTTCAAAAATAGCTGTTGAAAACACATATATAATCATAAATCTATGTATTTTCCTCTGCAACATGCAATTCACAGAATGTTTCTATCAAAATAAAAGTCAAGTACAACATGAGAGACGTTAAATCTGATATCTGGAGTTTCTGAGAAATCTATGTTTATGTATTATTCTTTTTAAATGTGAAAAAATCCCTAATTATGTTCTACTGTTAGTGGTCATTCATATACATTAATGTAAATAAGTCCCTCCTTCATCCTATAGACCCCTATACAAATAAAATATTGCGCAGTGATCCCAATAGTCTTCCACTTCCTGTAGCGGAGACTGTCAGTCTAAGTGAATGCGTGTGCGTAAACTGTGCACGGAAACAAGGCGGTGCGTTAAAACGTGTGTCACACTGAGCAGCGTAGCATCATCGAGGAACGCTACAAACTCCAAAACTAAAGAAAAGTCGGGTACAAAACGAACAGATAAACGTATTTGTGACTGCGACAGAATTTATCTCTGAGCTGCTTTTCAAAGGGGGAGGGGCTTATTGTTTTTAAAAGGGTTCTGAACAGATCGTGATTTGGTGACATTTTTCATGAACAGGTAATAAACATGTTTTAATCAAACTATCATAAGTGTTTTATTAGTGAAAAACAAGACTACACGTGTTATGTTACGTGATGTGGACGCACTAAGTAGAGGCGTGGCTTCTGGTAGATTGGCAGAGGCAGGGGGAGGAAGTAGAGCTGTTTAGGGCGGGACATCCAGATGTTAGCTTTGGAATTTTCTTTCTCTCTTTTCATCCTCCAGATATCAGCTTTAAGGATTTATATTTGACCAGCTGTGCTGAGTTGGGGTCAATTACGTTTTCAATTATCCATGTTCAATTACAATTTAGTTATGATTATAGTGACCAGCATTTACAATTAAATTCTGATGATTTTTTCCCTTGAAAGTCAAGTACAATTACGTTTATGTTACGTTAACAATTAATCACAATTACAGAGTCTGAAATAAATGACCTCATAAAACTCAACCTTCCTCTTCTGTTAGCATCTCTAATGCTAACGGGTCAGTTTGACTCATGTCTTCAAATGAAATCTCATTTTTTTTCTCATCCCAAGTTTAGCATTAAGTGTAATTATCATTTTAAAGTTCATTATCTGAACTCAATTACAATTCAAATATAATTATATGAGTTATATGAGGTGATGTGATTAATCCATGGCCCAACTAAACAGTGATTTACCAATAGACACATGTTGTATTTCATCGTGTGTGTGTGTGTGTGTGTGTGTGTGTGTGTGTGTGTGTAGGAGCATGCCTTTAGCACGTAAAGGAACCGTATCCAGTGCTCTCTACATGTGTTGGTTGGAAACTCTCTCCAAAGATCTTCCTCCTCTGCTGCTGGTCAGAGGAAATCACCAGAGCGTCCTCACCTTTTACTCCTAACACACACACACACACACACACACACACACACACACACACACACACACACACACACACACACACACACACACACACACACACACACACACACACACACACACACACACACACACACACACACACACACGATTAACATGTTTTTCTATATTTATTTGAACTCTACGTTGGTTTTTCTACGTTACTGTAACTGCTGTAAATGGTAGGCCTCGTCTACTTACATTTTGTTTCTGTTTTTAAATGATTACATTAAACCAAATGTTTATTATTTCTGTTACTAAAAGCATATTCCTTTACACTGACCTGTGAGTCATAATCTATGTTTATTTTTACTGTTTGTTTGAATAAAGTTTGAACTAAACCACACATTTTTAGTCTTTGATTTTTAAACATAAAACATTTACAGTATATTGTTGGGGAGTAATTTTCTAAAGTGTTTTTATTTTTATTTTATATTATTATTATTATTATTATTAATAATAATAATAATAATAAATGCTACCATCCTATTTCATTATTCGGGGAGTTGGAAACACAAACAGAAAAGTAAGGGGTGCTTCTATGATAAAGGGTTCACTTGTTTATGACGAAAGTCGAACTACGTTAGATCAGTGCTTCTCAAAGTGTGGGGCGCGCCCCCTGGTGGTGAATTGAGATATGACAAGTGGGGTGGTGTCAAACAGGAGGACATTTTCAATTTCATGCCAATTTTCTTACAAACGTTTCTTCATTGACAATCAAGATAATTATCACTAAACACACAAATAAAGTAATAATGAGAAGCTAAACATGTAGCAGTACATTGCTCATAAAACTAGTTTTTTTTAACTAATTCTGTTCCGTTCTAATAATAAACTGTATACCAGCGACATATGGAAAAACTACAGTAAACTTACAGGCATTTCTGCTATTCAACTGTAACGGGAAATGCAAGATAGTCGGTTTCTGCCTCTGGTAGAGACAAACCCAACGCGCTGGAACAGTGGAAAACAGATGATGAGGAGAAATTTAAAAAGCATTAAATTATTAAACTGTATCATAAATGGACCGGTAACAAATTGTAACTTGAAACTAAAAATAATGATTTACTAGCCAATTTAAAATATGAATTTTCTCTTTTGTTTTTTAACTGCCGAACTTTTACATTTTGTTTTTTATGCAGGTTCAATTTAGTCTTATAAGTTTTGGTTTATTTATGAAACATGTTAGCATTATAAAACATAACAATAATAAACTATGTTTTGTTATTCCCTGTAATTTTTCATTTTTGCTACATGTAATTAGTTTTTTTTTTTTTTTAAATATTTTTTATGATGAAATAGGATGTCACTTGTTCCCTGTTGGTTCAATAAGTTGTAAAATGTGTTATTAGGTCAAATGGAAGCAGGTGAAAGTTCACCTTTGTTTAAAGAGGAAAATACCCCAAAAAAGTTTGAGAACCACTGCGTTGCATAAAGTGTCGGAGTTACGGTGGTCCTTGAAGGCAGCACGACACTGTGTGTGTCGTTGTGCTCTTGAACGCACCTCATCATTATCTAACGGACGCAGAGACAAAAACAGGCCGAGGACAAAGTCTTCGCTCCGGATCGTGACTGTAGTCAACACCGGTACCGGTACGTGTTCTTCTAACTTTATATTTATTAACGGTAAACATGTTATAAACGCTTTGGTTTCCCGTTTAGGGCACAAGGTTACAAACAGGAAGTGACGTTGGGACTTTACAAAGTCTATTAAAAGGGCTTTTATCTGTAAATCAGTGTCGGGCAGACATTATTACTACATTATTACTAAAGCAACTATTAATACAACTATTTAAAAAAAAAAAACACTCATTCATGAGCAGCGTGGTAGCAAATAGGCGTGGCTCAGTGGTGATGGACATCTGTTTAGACCAATGATAGAGGAACATACTCCTTACGTCACAGAATCTGTAACCATGTGACCATTGCTTTGTTAATTTTCACAATAAAAGCAGTTTGGTACTCACATTTTGAAAATATAAAGTGGCAAAAAGCTTATTTATGCCCATTTCTAAATGTTACATAACATTTATCCCTGGAACATATTCATTTACAAATATACGTTATTATTATAGAATGTGGTTAATTATTTTATATATATATATATATACATCAGAACCAAAACATCTAAGTAATAACGCCTAAATATGTTATTTTTATCTTTGAAAATTAAAATAAATCATGAAATATCTTTCATGAGTCTCATCATATTCATGGCAAAATTCCATATTCAGAAATAAAAAAAATCCATTTTCCATTTTTCTAATCGAGTTTAATTATATGAACACTTTAGTTTTTGAAAAACAAAAAAGGTTAAATTTTTAACCGTTTCCTGTTTATCCACGTGACACATACTGTCATGACTGTATTTACTTTATTCATTACTATGTTTTTTTGAATTTGTTCCCTTTGTTGTTTTACTGATTTGTAAAGCATTGCAATTTGTCAATAAAATTGAAATAAAAAATAAATTAAAAAATTGTATGAATATTGAAATGAGTGAAACTTTATGCTCAATATTTATCCATCCACAATGATGGCGAATGCAGATTATTTTTATTTATAAAGATTCAGAAACTTTTAGTGATTTTTTTATATCACTGTTTTATAACTTAGAGGTTTTATATGTTCAGAATATATATACAGTATATACATATATATATATATATACTACATATTTAATTCTCCTTTAAAATTACTTGATTTGATGTATTCATTTTGTGTAAAAACAAAAATACATATTAAAGAAAAGGAATGTCACAAAACAAGTTAAATTAATTTCCAAAATATGTCAAAAGTATAAAGAAAGATTAGGTTAGATTAGGAGTAGAAAGAAGTCTGACTTATTTAATTTTACTCCTCTTATAACCAGTTTATCTATGAGCTACTTATAATATATATATACACACACACACACACACACATACAGTATATATATACAGTAATATTATAAACTACCCATATAGAAGTTATAATTATAATATAATCTACCTATATTGTCATATTTTATTTCCTTTATTGCACTATTTTTCAGGTCTTTTGTGTATTCTGTGTTACCTTCTGTTGTGTTTTTAGTTTTTTCTTGTACTTTATCTGAGCTGTAATGTATATTTCCCCATTGCAGATCAATAAAGTTATTGTAATACATACATATGAACACAATAATAATGATATTAATAAAGGTGGAGACTTCACCTGTATTGTACATAGAAACATATTTCTATAAATGTTAAACCCATACCATATCTTTTCAATGATATTGTGTTTTTAAATCTGAGGTACAGGTAGATCATTGTTCTCTGCAGAACATCAATATCTCTGTGACCAATAGTATTTTCCCACAAACCTTAGAACACAGAATAAATTGACTTCCTGTCTAACTTTCTTCATTCATTCTGTGGCGGAGTTCGATTTTCAAATTCAAAGTTTGTATGTTTTAATCTGTGTTTTGTATGAACAGCGATAATGTCTAGTGTGGAGGAGGAAACGTTGCAGAGGTTTTTAGACGCTGCTGCTCGTGGTGATGTGAACCATGTGACCACGCTGCTGTCCCAGGTTCCTCTGATCATTAACCAGAGAGGAACCAACGGGTGGAACGCCCTGATGATGGCCGCACGCAACGGACAATACGATGTGGTAGAGGAGCTACTGAAACATGGGTAAATACTGTATTTACTATATTCACACCATCACTAAGATTGTTCTCCTCCTGTGGTGAGATGTGAATAGTTTCTATTCAACTCTACTGTGTTATATAAAATAAATTTAATACATAATGTACATAATGAAATAACATCCCAGCGTTCCTCATTAAGCCCTTAAATAATAAATGGAGTAAAAGAATAATAGTATAAAAGAGAAAAACACCAGTAATATAAAAATAATATGTACAAAAATAATACAAATGTACAACGATAATAAAACAACAATATACAAAACAATAGAACCCCAACAGCAACTCCATTATAAAGAATTTTGACAACGTACACTGAGCAACACGTTTAACTGTGTAATGTTTAGGTTATTTTACATATTTGTGCTGCCAAAATATGTTTTTAATATCCTAGAAATTAAATAATGATTGAACTAATTTTCTGTATCAGATCATTATCTGGTCACTGACCAATGACGCGCTCCATTTTTTAAAAAGAAATTCAACTTTTCAGTGAAATGTACTTCAGTCTGAATGTAATGAAAGCTACATATTTAAAATGTACGGCAAAAAGGATTGAGTCAAATAAAGCAGAACTAAGTAACTTTCACGTAGTGCTCCCCCTATAGGTGTCTTTTGGTTATGTCACTGTCATAAACACTCATCCTTTAGTAACTCCATAAGTTGATCATTTATACTGTAAAAACTGAGCTGTTTATGATCGGGAAGTAATCAGCCAGTGGTCTCCCCTGTCACCCTGCTACACACGCGCGCACGCGCACAGAATATGAGAAGGATTTATTAAGATGAGAAAGTTACTTAGTTCTGTTTTAAGTGTCTAAGAATTACAAAATATATTTTTTTAAACAATGTTTTTTAACTTAAAAGTAATTTAATATCGCTAGCATTAGCCTAGCAGGTAAACTCCTGGTCACTAGGTGTCAGTGAACGCACCATCAGACCTTTTTAAAGTACTCACTACTCAATGACTTTATTTACATTAAACATACTGGACACTTTGATAGATGGATGTGGTTAGTTTTTATTACAGAATTTAAGAACTTAACAGAACCTGAATCTGTCGTAGAAGCAAAAGTTAAACTTTTATGAAAAATGTAATTTGACACTTTGATAAACATTCCACTTGTTTTTAATATTTGTACTTGAGTTACTGTTAGTTAACATTTAGATGTTCTCACAAATTTAAAAACATGAAATAAATTGCATTTCTTACATTTGTAATTATTGTTATCGTGATATATATTGTATAATTTATATATATTGTATTGTGACATGCCAAACGTGTATGGTATCAAGATTAATGGCAATGCACAGCCCTAACGTCAATATTTTGAGACATGTTTTACACTCATTAGCATGTTAGCTCCTGGTTAGCTCAACAGTTCTGTGCAAAATGAAAGAATAGAAAAATATATAGTATCATATACACGTGTGTGTGTTTCTGTCACTATATTACCCATAGATATATATATATATATATTCAATTGTAAAATGTAGAAAAGCTTGATATGAAACATTTAAATAATTGTACGTAGAACTGTAACACGGTACCCTAATTTTGCGTTAAATAATATTTGACAATTTTCATAGACTTTTCATAGCAATTACAATTATAAAGTCAATTATATTGTTATTTGTTTTATTTATATTGTTAATTATATTTAATCTTTCATAAACTGTGTCTGTGACTGTATTTTTATTGTTTTTCATGTACTTGTCTTGTTTTAAAAATATTTTAGTATTATTTTGACACTATAAACTTGTTTTATCTACTTTATTACACACTTGTAAAATAGATTAATCTCACTGTGGTTCTCCTGACTAAATAAAGGCTAATGAAATTAATTATAATTTAATTATGATTACGACAGCAACACATTTTTAAATTACTGTATTTATTTATGAATTATATTTGACCCTAACCCTGATTGTTGTTGGTTTGTTTCCGTTTCTAAGGTGTGATAAGTTCTCCGTCAATAGTTCCTCACAGACGGCTCATGACATCGCTAAGTTCTGGGGCCACAGACACATTTGCAACCTACTGGGAGGAGCTAATGACGTCTGTCAGAGAGTTCTACCCGGCGTGGATCAGACCCCACAGGAGAACTACTTCAGCAGAGAAACGTTGGAGCGTTTGAGTGAGAAGAGAACTGATAAAAGCTGGATGGAGGATAAAGAGAGAGACCCTAGAACAGTTTATCTGCTGTTCAACAACCTCAGCCCCATGGTGGGGGTCTCCCAGAGGGACCAAGGGGAACGGGTAGGGAAATATTTACCTGATTATATACCATGTTCTACCTCTACAACCACACGTTCTAGAGCAGGGGTCTCAAACTCATTTTAGTTCAGGGGCCAAACATGAAGCAGTTTGATCTCTAATGAATCACTGACTTTATGCTGAAAAACGAGTAATTTCTACATTATTGTTTCATAGTTTAGACTTCTACATATGCATAAAATACTAAATATGTAAGAAACTGTCAATAAGTGACAGATATCTGTCCCAACACGATCTACACTCTACATTTCCTACATTTTGTGACTAATATGTATTTAAGGGAAGGCAAATGTGTTTGTATAATGTATTTCATACACAAAGCAACTCAATGTGCTTTACATGATCAAAAAGTGCAACAGAAAACATTCAACAGCTTCACTTCAACAGAAACTCACTTCATAACAAACAAGCTAAAGTTCTGTCTCACCTGGACACGTGTACGTCTTACAGTCACAAACACCAGACAACACATGGTAGAAGCACCAGCCTGAGTGGTGAGTCTGTGGTGGGGGCGTTGTCCCAAAACCAAACTCCAAAAGTCCCTTTAGGAACTATTTTGTCTTTAAACGAGGCAGAGATGTTAAAGCAAAAGGAGATCTACTGTGCAGGCGCTGTCACCAGCTATAGGATGTGTTTTCCTAAGTTGATTATTTATATTAATTAAACATAAATTAATGTACAAAGGAAACTGAATGATTTTTTTTTTTTTTATTTCAACCATATACATTTTTTTTATTGCTTATATGCTTTGTTCATGTACTCTTATCATGCACCAAACAACACTATAAGTAATTAAGTATTTATAACTTGTACAAATACATTGCAGGTCATAAAATAATAATAAAAAGGCTTCAGTATCGTGGTTACTCATACCTGACTAACATCTCACTGATGTATTCTGGACCAAACCCATTCACACATTTATAACCAGCAGCAGAACTTTACAGTCTCCTCTGAGGCTGACTGGGATGTTTTTGTGATAGATTTGATCTGATGCTGAATGTCAGATCTGAGTCAATCAGAACACCAAGGTTTTTGACTTGGTCTTTATCTTCTAAAGATCCAGACTCAGATACTTGCTGACAGCAGTCCTCTTTTCCTTGTTACCAAAGACAATCACCTCCATCTTGTCATGGTTTAGTTGAAGGAAGTTTTCACTCATCCATCAGTTTACTTTTTCTAAACAGTCACACAACACCTCAATGGGACCATAGTCATCTGGGTTCAGTGATACATATACAGTAGTTGTGTGTCATCTGCGTAGCTCTGATAATCAACCTTACAGTTGTGTAAAATGTGTCCTAAAGGAAGCATATAAAGGCTAAACAGAAGAGGTCCAAGAACAGATCCCTGAGGAACCCCACAGGACATTGGTAATCTGTCAGATTCAAAGTTTACAATGTTTACAAAATAACTTCGCTCCTCCAAGTAGAACTTAAACCATTACTTTAACATTTAGTCCAACCCATGTTTACAATCTATGTAACTAAATTGTATGATCTACAGTGTCAAATGCAGACTTAGATCCAATAGAATGAGAACAGATACTTTTCCTGAATCAGTGTTCAACCTTATGTCATTGATCACTTTGATCAGATCAGTTTCTGTGCTGTGATGAGAACCAAAACCTGACTGAAATTTATCAAATATTTTGTTGAATGTTAAGAATTGACTCAGTTGGTTGAAGACCACCTTCTCAATGATCTTGGCCATGAATGGAAGGTTCTGATTGGTCTATAGTTAGCCAGTATAGAGGCATCCAGTGTTCTCTCTTTTTAACAGCGGTTTAACAGCAGCTACTTTCAGGAAATTAAGGAAAATATGTCATAATTTGAGGAATATTAAAGGATTTTTAATGTTAGAAAAGATTGGAATCATGTGATATAAGTACCAGGAAAACTGTGAGCATCTGTAAATAATGTTGAGTTTCATTTACACAATGATTCATGTTTTCTCTGTCATTTCAACTTTCTCCCGCAGGCCGGATTGGATGCTCCAAAGGGCCAAATTTGGCCCCCGGGCCATGAGTTTGACATTAGTTCTCGTGACAAATCCAAAGTATCAGTGTATTATGAATCATCAGCAAAGGCAATAAGAGTACTGATTCATCCTACACAAGGAGAAATACTGTTACTTGAAATTGTACTCAAGTAAAAGTTTTTAGAGTGAGAAAGGGAATATAATTTATCATTTATATAAGTTACATTATTATTATAAGTTACAAAATGCAATATGTGCCAGAACAACAGTGAAAAGGATGAGGGGTTAAATTACGGAACTGTAAAGGATGAAATAAAACAAAGCAGCAACATAAACCAGTTTTAAAAAGCTTTATATTCCACTTTGCACATTGTTTTGATACATATATATATATATATATATATATATATATATATATATATTAGTATTTTTCTCATTGGAAAAAAAACAGGGGTTATGACAAAAAAGGGCATAAAAATATATATAAAAATATAATCAAAAACTTTATATACTGTATATGGTTTGGTCTAAAGTTGTTCAAAAGCTCTAATGTGAATAAAGTGAGAAAAAATATTTATATTTGACATTTCTGACACTTTTATGAAGCGTAACGTTTTGGTTCCTAAACTTTGTTGGTTTTTTTCAATAAATGCTCATAGCTCTAAAAGTAATAATGCCTCAAAATCAATGTTCCTATTAATTATTGATCAACTCAAGTCTGTAATAACTTCATATCAAATGTTCCATTTTGTACATTATTTTCCAAAAAAAAAAGCATATTTTCAGTTTTTCTCATTGAAAAACTATTAGTAAACGTGTTTCTTTTCTATAATTTAAAATAATATAAGGATTCCCATTGTTAGTGTGATATTATACCTTAGTATATTATTGTTATTAATATCGTGTTTTTAACTGTAACAGGTGGAGACCAAACTCTGTCGACTGAAATATGAGGACGTTAAAAACCTCCTTAATAAACCAACGACTGTCCTCATCTTCCTCGGTGTGGAAAAGAGGAAGAATCCACTCTCCTCCTCCACTTCCTCTCAGAAAGAAGGCACTTCCTGTGAACTTCCTGCTTGGTTTGCTGTGGGCTCAGATGAAGACGCTGGTGAACTTTTAAAATGCTGCAGCGATAAATGTTGTTTCCTAAAGAAAGATCACAGAGAGCTGCTGAAGCTGAGTGAGGACGACGCAGGTGAGGAAACACCTCATATCTCCTTTCCTATCCACTTTTCCTTAAGTGTTTAAGTGGCGGCCATAATAAGGAGCATTCCAGTTCTCTAAAAGCAAAGGAAAGGAGGCTCAGTGCTTCCTTTATAACCTCCTTTAGCCTAGGAAACACTGATGCATCTTTTAAAGCAGGGTCACCAACATGGGGTCCGTCTAAAATCTGATTAACTTTCCACGATTCAAACTCACAAAGATAAACACATGAGATGTAGTTCTATTCCATCCTTACTGACTGCCAGAGGCGGTGCTTAAAGCACTGGATGTTCCATCTCGCGCATGTCGAGTAATTATATATTATATACAAAGTCACCTGTGACCCGGAGAGTCTATATGTACCGGTATCATCAGGTGATCTGTTCCTTCCATCTTCTCACGATTGCAGGTTGGTTGTTGCTATTCACAGCTTGTCGCTTGTAGCCTCGACTGTTCTAGTCCGCTAGAAGCTGCGACTCGCTGTTTTCCCTTTAAATGGGGCTGGGACACCACAGTCAGCGGCAGGTGAGTGCACGGTTTAACTTAGTGACCAGTTTATCTGAGCTGGTGAGTACCGTACACTGTATCGTCATCGGCGGTGTACCGCCTTGTGATTGTGTGCTGGTTCAGACTCGGTAGCTCCGCAACTACGCCACCGTCTCTCTATTGTGATTAAACAGCTAAGGTTAATCTGCTGTGTTGCTACGCTGCTGTGTTAGCATCGTTGTGGTTCCCCTGACTCGTGGATTTGCTGTTGTGAGGCCTCTCGGCACGTTGCTGCTAAGCGGCGGCCGGTGTTTTGACAGTGTGTACGTTGAGTGGCTGCGTTTGCCTCGGTGCTGCTCTCGATCTCTCTCTCCCACTAACGGCAGTGCGCGCTGCGGTTTTGTCGGGTGTTGCACCAGTTAGATTCACTGGGAGCATAGTTTGATCACTCCAGGCCTGTACGCTCACTGGCTTGAGTGAAGTTCCTTCATTGAAGCCACTGCAGCTCGGCAGTTATTAATATAGCATATTATAATATATTATTAATGTCATTATTTATTTATGATTAATATCATTATTTAATTATAATTAATATCATTATTTATTTATAATTAATATCATTATTATTGATATAGTCATATTTAATCTTATTATTCATAAATAATAATAAATAATAATATTTATTAATTAATAATACTAAAGACAGAACAGAATTGGAGAAGGATGAACTACAGTCATGTCCTGCTTGCCTGGGCATTGACCACCTAAAAGAGGGGGTGTCCGATAATCTGTGCAGGAACTGCAGTTTTATGCCTCATGCACTGCGACTCTCCAGGTTGGCTGAGGGCACAATAGACCCGCCCTCTTCAGGTAAAGCCACCGGCGTTGCCAAGCGACGTCCGGCGATCCTTCTCAGAAGGCAAGGAAGGTTGATGCTCTCACACCAATTTAACGCAGATTAACCTACAGATAGAACCAGGACCCTAACCCGTACTCTGTTTGGTGACGCTGGTGGGGATGGGCATGATGAGCTTGCCTCACAGGCTTCTCATGCCTCTTCTGTAGGCTCAGTGTCCAGCCGTCACACCTGCTTTGTCGAGTACTTTGCAGGATTCTGGGGCGGAGCCAATGGCCCAGTCCCTCAGCGATGCCTCATTGCAGACATTCATATTTACGATCAGTTTGCTGGGCAGGCTAATGTCGACGATAACACTGACCCGTCGCCAGGTCTGACTGGCACAGACCTCTTTATCCGAGCCATGTCACAGAAGACTGCTTTCTCTTCCGGTTGTGCCGGGCCAGACCTTTGGCCCAGCGGCATTGCAGGTCTTGGAGCGTAGTGTGCAGGTTGGCCAAGAGAGGCAGCAGTTTGCCAGTTTACGCCAGGCTCCCCATGCCCCTCCTCGGCAGGGACATTTGGCAGGATTGGGTGCGGATCACCCATACCCACAGCCGATTGCTCACCCATCTGGGCAGTCCAGGGGCCTGCAGGTCACAGTGCCAGTTAATCGGCAACGCCGTGCAGCCATACGTCCATCTGCTCAGATGCCTAGGGGTTCTGGACCAAGTCGCCACCCCCCCAGGGCCCCAAAGGGCAAGGGGGGGTGGAACCTGAACCTCAGGGGCCGGTCGTCGGACTTTCCCAGGAGCAGCTCCTCTGCTGAGAAGAGCAGACCACAAACCCTTGGGTAGTGTCCACGCTATCCAGAGGTTACACATTACAGTTTCGACGCCGACCCCCTACCTTCAGGGGCACTGATCCCGTCAGAGAACCCGTAAAATCTCTTGTGCTACGTCACGTGGTTGTCACTCTTCTGGGGAAGGGTACCATCGAGTTAGTGACCTCGGAGGCTTGCCTCAGTGGGTTTTACTCCACTTATTTTCTTGTACCCAAAAAGGAGAGCGGATTTTGCCTGGTTTC
Source organism: Gouania willdenowi (assembly GCF_900634775.1). Lineage (NCBI taxonomy): Eukaryota > Metazoa > Chordata > Actinopteri > Blenniiformes > Gobiesocidae > Gouania > Gouania willdenowi. The sequence goes on from NC_041052.1 coordinate 42,502,105, forward strand.
TCAAAGCTCTCCCCTTCCATATGCTGCATGTAGCAGATGTCCTTCAGACTATCTCAGCAGGAGACTAGTTGGTAACAGTAGATGCTTACTTTCATGTACCCATTGCCCCCTCATCACCTGCCATTCGGGCTATCCCTGGCCCCTCGAATATTTACCTGGTGTGTGGCAGCTGCTCTGTCACCGTTACAGACCAGCAGAGTTTCAATACTCCCTTATCTGGATGACTGGCTAGTCATTTCCCCGACTCGGGAGCAGGTGTTGAGGGACACTGCTGCTCTTCTCAATGTAAATTATGCCAAGAGCAACCTCGTACCCAGCCAGGTTGTGAGGTACTTAGGGCTGGTGCTGGATTCCTCAGTATTGCGGGCATCCCTCTCTCCAGAGCGAGTCTCCACCTTCTAAGCTTTCTACGGCATTTCCAGCATGGCACCCTCCTGCACTATGGCCTGGTCCTGTGACTCATGGGGACGTTGGCTCCAGCTGCCACCGGCACAAGCTGGTCAGGGTGTCTGCCCAGTGTCTCCTTACCCTCCAAGGGTTAGGGTTAACCCTAACCCTCCAACCCTGGAGGGAGAATGAATGCTTAATGTCAGATGTACCCTTAGAGAGGGTTGCCTCCTGCTGGGAGGTTGTTGTGGCAGATGCCTTTCTTGTGGGTAGGGGTGCGCCTGCCCCATGCTGGCCAGGAAGACCATGGTTCCCGCTGTTGCTCAAATTCCTGCAGGGGACACCGTGGCGTCTTCCAGAGAGGAAAGACCTCCTGTCTTAGGTCAACAGACGCATATGGCAATTGAGTCCGGGTCGTCTGAAGCTGTTTTTGTGGCCCCTATAGTTGTTGACCCACTTTTGAGCACCATCCACCAGGTTGCTTTACGCTAACAGGTGGAAGTTATTTGTGGAGTGGTGTGACTCTCACAACAAGGTGCTGAAGACATGTTCAGTGGTGGCAGTACTGCGTTTCCTGCTGTCCATTTTTGACAAAAACAGGACTACTTCGAACCTCAGAGTGTATTTGGCTGCTTTCTCAGCCAGTCATGGTTGAGGGGGGGTGGGGAGGGGGCGAGCCATTGACACGGTTGTGGCCTGTGTGGGTGCTTAAGGCTTACATGGAGGTGACAGCTAGCCTACGAACGACAGACAGTGTTTTCGTCTGCCATGGAGGCTGTAGAAATGGGACCGCACTTTCTAAACAGAGACTGTCTGACTGGGTAGTGGAGGTCATTCAGTTTGCCTATAGTGCACCCGGTGCCTCAGGGCATAAAGTGCCATTCTACTAGAGTTACGTATGTAACTACGCTTCTATGAATCCTGGATGACCACCAGAGCATCCTGTCACTCAGGATCCTTGTGTCCTCACGAGAACATTTTGACAGGAACAGATCACCTGATGACACCGATAGATATAGACTCTCTGGGTCATCCAGGGGTCACAGGTGACTTTGTAGATCATATAAGTTACCAATGCAATAATGTGTTAAACAACTTTAAATAATCTAAAACCCATATCTGAATTATGTTATGTGGATGTTGTAAAGCAAACACAGTAAAGTCAACTTTTTGTGCAGCTTATTCTAAGTTTGCATTTGTCATTTATTCATGTGGCAATGTTTGATCTCAAAATGGAGATACAGTATATGATATAAATCTAGATAAAATCTAACTCAACAAAGAGCACAAAGACAATTCAGGGTCAAATATGCTGATGTAAAGTGTCACACATGGTCATTTATCACCAAACATCTGATCAATATGTTCCACTTTTGGCTTTTTCTGCTCATGTGTGATGTCACTAACATTATTATGATTATTATTATTATTATGTCACCTAGTGGAAGTGTCTAAACAAAGTGATGTCCTTTTCCCTAACTCCTTTAGGAAGTCTCCTAACACCTTTCCTTAACCCTGTGACCTCATCCATGTGGTTAAGGAAAAGTGGATAGGAAATGAGATAGGAGGGAATATTAGGACAGCCTTAGTGTTTTTTTCTTCTTCAGTGGTTTGATATATTTCTTATTTCCTTCCTGTGTAGGTGTTGTAGCACAGGCTCGCTCAGTATTAGCCTGGCACAGCCGCTACTCGTGGTGTCCAACATGTGGTAGTGGTACACGTGTGGAAGAAGGAGGATATAAAAGGAGCTGTTTGAACTCTGAGTGTAGGAGTCAGCAGGGGGTCCACAACACCTGCTACCCCCGGGTCGGTATGTATGACAATACTACAGTATTTCAGAGTGTGATACTTCTTATATGGCAGTGATGAAAAGTCATGGTAGAGTGATGTCACTAACCAGTACACACAGTGGGTACCACGTGTACTAGTAAACTATTATAGGGTTAACGCTAAAAACTACAACTATTACACAATGATGGCGATAAAACTGAATAAAAGTTGAATTCCACATGTTTCTTAGATTTTGCATAATTGAAATGTTATTTCAACTAAAATAAATCAGCGTTGTCCACATACATATACATACATACACACATACATATATATATATATACATACATATATATATGATGAACAATGATTTTGACCCTCAAGAATGTTTATAATAATCTGAAAAAAATAATCTCCAACTAACATACTTTACACTACACACTCAATGAGTATACAGTATACTGTCTACTATAGACTATAGTATATACTGTCTACTATAGACTATAGTATATACTGTCTACTATAGACTATAGTATATACTGTCTACTATAGACTATAGTAGGATTAGGATGGTGAGCGTTCCCAATTAAGTATACTTCCAAATTTCCCAAGATGCATCTGGGTTAGGGTTAGGGTTGACTCTAACCTCCAGCGTTAAAAACCTTATTCACACTGAGGCTAAATATCTCTGTTGATTCTCCAACTTTATTTTGAAAGTTCTGAAAGCATTTGAAGTGAGAAAGTGACCAAGTAGAATATCAACATGTGCTCATTTGATCCATAAAACTCACGTAGACACATTTCATTCATACATTTTCAGAGACCCTCCATTGGTCTACTGACTACACTTCCTGTTACCTTCAAAATAAGAGCCATATTTACAAAAGAGTTAAAAAAAAAAAAAAAAAAACTTATGGAGGACAAGAAGAGGTGCTTTTATTTTGAAAAGAGGATGTATGATTGAGTAGTTTGACTTGCTTACTAGAGATGCCAGAATGACGTCTTTCTCCACGTTTCAGATCCAGTGGTGATCATGTTGGTCATCCATCCTGGAGGGAACCAGTGTTTACTGGGAAGGAAGAAGATATTTCCTGCTGGGATGTTTTCCTGTTTAGCTGGATTTGTTGAAGCTGGTATTGAAAACGCACACACACGCACACACACACACACACACACGCACGCACGCACAGTTAATTAATTATGATTATGGTTCCCAACATTTTTTCCAATTACAATTTTTATTTTCTCCTAAAAGTCGATTACAATTATGTTCTCAGTTACTAAAGTTGAATTACAATTAATCACAATTACTGATCATTTAATAAACAACCTTATTAAACGTAACCTTCCTCTTGTGTTAGCTTTCTGTTAGCATCTCTAATGCTAACGGGTCAGTTTGACTCATGTCTATAATCATCTGTAAAAAACAATAATGAATATTATCTATCATCTCATCTATTGATTACCTTGTTAGGCTTCCTAATCAATGATAAATATTGGTATTAATATTTATGGTGTGAATGTTTATCCCTCAATTTCATTTTGTTTTTTCCTTAAATATTAAAATGAAAGGTAGTGAGAAAACCTGATATGAAACATATTTTATTGATTGTTAACTACATACAGTGTGTGAAAGACAGAACTGTAACAGTTTTACATTTAATTAAATTGTAATTGACAGTTTTTATAGAATTGACATGCCAATTATAATTAAAACGTAAATTATCTGAACTCAATTACAATTATGACGGCAACCAATTTTCCCTAAATGCAATTACATTTATAATTACACCATAATTGTAGTTCCAGTGATAATAGACCCAAACCCTGGCGTTTTCCACCCTGCTCACTACTTCCTGTCTGCTACTTCCTGTTTCCTGTCCAGGTGAGTGTGTGGAGGAGGCGGTGAGGAGGGAGGTAGAGGAGGAGAGTGGAGTGAAGGTTGGACCTGTTCACTACGTCTCCTCTCAGCCGTGGCCTCTGCCCTCCAGCCTCATGATTGGCTGCCTGGCTGTAGCCATGACAACCAGCATCACAGTGGATGAGAACGAGATAGAGGACGCTCAGTGGTTCCCTAGGCAACAGGTACAACATGATAGGGTTATAAAAATACTGATTATTGTAATAAAAACTAGTGGTGCAATGACAGGTCAGTATTAAACTCATATTACTATTGTTAAAAATGTGTACATATGAAAAATAAATGTGATTGTAAATGTTAAATATAAACCTAAATAGAAATTAATGTTGAATTTAAATGTTAAAGTTAAATATCATAGTGTTAAATCTAAATCTACAAGTAAAAGTTAAATATAAATCTTAATGTAAAAGTTAAATATAAAAGTTAAATCTAAATGTAAAAGTTGAATATAAAAGTTAAACATAAATCTTAATGTAAAAGTTAAATATAAAAGTTAAATACAAATCTAAATCCTGCCCCTTTAAATAAAACCCAGATATTGCTATAGAGCTGTGTTTACCATAAACTAATGTTATCTATAAATCAAAGAGAATAAACATTAGAGGATGGATTTAATTTGACTAGAATGATGGATAATAAATAACTTTGGATGTATTTAATGTTTTATGTTAATCAGGTGATGGACTCCCTGCTGAGAGGCGACAGGTCAAAGTTGTCCCTCCCCCCCAGACAGACCATCGCTCACCAGCTCATCAAACACTGGATTAACATGACGTCTAACCTTTAGGATTTAATCAGATCAATCATCTTTGTTTAGCTACAAATCACCTAAACGTATGAATAAACCTGGACTGAATATTATTAATATTAGTTATTAGTGTCTAACATTAAACACAGCTGCATCACTCAGAAATAGTTCATAATTAAATGATTTATATAGAGTTTTATCTCCACTGAAACAGTCTTAAAGCTCTTTACATATCAGCTCATTCACCCAATCACTCTCACATTCACCCACCAGTGGGACAGGACTGACATGCAAGGCACTAGTCGACCACTGGGAGCAACTTAGGGTTCAGTGTCTTGCCCAAGGACACTTCGACACATAGTCAGGTACTGGGATCGAACCCCCAACCTCTCCATCAGAAGACGACCCACTACCACCTGAGCCACGGTCGCCCAAATTACATTTGTATTGAATGTGGATTAATAAGTAGCAGCTTTAAAGTATTGGATGTTTTCATCATATCTTAGTTCTAACATTAAAGATGAAAAGTTCTGATTTATTCATGGACGATCAAAACACAACGAATAACAGACGTTTGATTGGACAGTTTCAGGTCAATCATCAGTTATTTATTTATGTTCAATTCTAAATAGAAAATAGTCTCTTTTTGTTTATGGTCACATCATTAACATTATTATGATTATGAAGCAATAATACAGAAAGTTTATTAAAATAAATGCCTGCAAAAATCATTAGTTGATCAATGGTATTTAATATTATTTAGGATACATCACACACACACACACACACACACGCGCACACACGCACACACACACACAAATAAATAAAATCAATCCTGCAAATATGTCATGAATATTGTCAAGTGGATCTTTTTAAAATAACTTTTTTACTGAATTCACTCAAAGAATCTTTAATTACTTCTTTATTTTATTATTAATATTGTTTGTAGCTTTTACAGTGTAGGTTAAAAAAAACATCAAAGGAAAATAAACAGTATAAAGACAATGACAACCATTAGAACCTTGAAATCACATTATACTCATAAACTTTTCATCTTTTCAAACTATTACATTTTATTTTACACTTTTTAATCAGTACCATTTTGTCTAAAATTATTGGTATTTTAACAACCACATATTAACAGTATTTAACGTGTGTGTGTGTGTGTATAGTATTTATTTGTCCAGTCTTAACAAAGAAACTTCTTTAACACATTTTTAACAAAAACAAATTGTTTAAAGTAATGTATCTTAATTTACTTTAAAATCACAGTATTTTTAAACAATGTTGATCATTCTAAATAATTAATTTTAACCATTTTATCTCAACTTACATTTAACCCAATAAACATTCATTGATTTGCCTTTTAAACAATAAACTATTTTCCAAACTTTACAAATAAATAAACAATAAATACATTTAACGTCAGTGTCCGTGATAAACAATGTTTATGTTTCCAGAGTTTCTAATAAAGTGGTTATATTATATATTATATTTAAAGGTTCTTACCATGAGATGTTCATCAAACATTAAAGTTCAGTCCTAATGAGGAGAAACAACTATTAAACTGTTAAACAATCACTGGTTAGAGTCATTAATACAACCAGGTGTGTGCACTCACAGGTGGGAGGGGCTTCCACCTAACCCCGCCCCCTACTTAGCAGGAGGGAGGAGCTAACAGGTAGTTTAGCAGAACAATTATATTAGATGTGGGACACATTTATAAAATGTATTTATAATAAATATTGAACTACATCATTGTTTCTCTTTTAAATAGTTTTATTTATATTGAACCATGTTTATCATTTATAATTTATTATCTCCATGAAAAACTCCTTTAATTCATTACTTTATTTTGGAGAAGACTAATTTTTTCTTCTGTGAATATGATGTAATCCATTAAACCAGGGCGTCTCAACCTTGGTGTCAGGACCTCATTTGGAGTCGGGAGACACTGGGAGGGGCCCCCACATGCCTTCAAGGAACTAAGAGCCCATTTTTACCTTTTTTCTGCACCTACACCAAACTCACCATATTTTAAACTATTTTCATCATTTTTTGCCGTATTTTTGCTCCTTTTAATGTATTTTTGCTACATTTCTCCCATTTCTGACACTTCTACATCACATTTCAATGTCTTTTCTGCTCATTTTTCCACTTTTAACCTCTTTTCACCATATTTCATGATTATTTTTTACCAAATTAACCACATTCACCATTTGTCATGTCCATTATTTGCCAGTTTAAACTAATTGTTCCAATATTGACACTTTGAACCATTTTTACCTTTTCTAAACAATTTCTGTGGTTTTTAAAATCCACAATTTTTTATTCACTTTGAATCCATTTAGTGATTAAAACCAGGATTTCCATCTTTAAGATGACTATAATAATAATAACAGTGGATATTATTCAGATGAATAAATAAATGTGGTTATCACAGATTCATAGAACAATAGACCATCATTTTACTGACTTTATGGATGGACCCCAAAAATATCTCTCCCCTTTATTCCCCCTTATAGATGGTCCTGTCTCCACATCAATGTTCATGTGCTTTTATTTTGAAAAAATTGAGAACCACTGGGTTAAATGGGTTCAAAACTAAAATCAGATTCTGAGATCGGATTAGATCATGTAATCCGATCTTAATCTTGTTCAAACCTTTAGTTTGTGTTTTTCAAACTTTTTAGATAACTCTGATTTATATAAAATAGGATTATTCTGATCCTGTCAGTGCGTTGAATTCAGGGACAAAATATGATTTAAATGAAATTCTAACTGGTCAAATACATTGAACAACAGGGACAAAATTAAGAGAAATTACGTGATCCTGGATAGTAAAAAATCTGGCTTAACCTTTTGAACAATTAGGCCCATGTTGTCATAGAAACGACTGTTTAGTAATCAAGAGGTTGAGGTAAGTCACGCGAGATGTTCTGAGAGTCACATGACAAGCTGAGAAAATTCAACATGGCGGCTCGCTGCCGTGACTAGTTTACCGATCCTGTTTACGTGCACATACTAACGATTTTTACCGTTAAATCAACGCCACCAACGAGAGCCGACCACGCGCCCTCTCACCAGCCAGAGTGGAGGACCTCGAGGACTTCATAGATAGATATTACGCTGAGTACGTGATGGAGTCCGGACCAAAAGCCAGTACATCAGGTAAGTCGGCGAAGCGCCGGAAAAACGATTCGGCCACCGATACATCAGACCTCGAGGTAGAATCCCACACGGAACTCCTACAGACCATAATTAAGAGGCTGGATGTGCTCGACTTACTGCACCGAGACGTTCAGGAAATGAAAGTCAGCCTGGAATTTGCCTATCAACAAATCCAGGACTTACAAAAAGATAATCATGATATCCATTCGGCTTTATCTGCGGTGAGCTCCGAGGTAAAAGAGCTGAAAAAAGAAAACAAGTTTCTTAAAGAGTCAGTCCTGGATATCCAATCTCGTAGTATGAGAGACAACGTAATATTCTCAGGTATTCCAGAAACCCCCAACGATGACCCACATGCTCTGCTGAAAGACTTCATGTCGTCGGCGCTTAAAATCCCGGCAGAAACCGTGAAAAACATCACATTTCACCGTGTCCATCGCCTCGGACCACGGAGAGGAAACCGTCCACGTCCCATCATTGCCAAATTTGAGCACTTTCAACAGAAGATCCAGGTTAAAAGTAAAGGTCGGGAACTTAAAGGTACGCAATTCGGCATGAATGATCAATTCCCTCGGGAAATAAACGAACGTCGAAAAACCCTGTATCCTATCTTTAAAGAAAACCGACAGAAAGGCAAAAATTCCAAACTGGTCGTAGACAAGCTTTACATAGATGGCCAACTGTTTAGGGACTTAAACATCACCCCCTGGCTCTACTGAGAAAGACAAATCTAAAAATAATAATAATAATGAAGTTAAAAAAAAAAACACAACACAGGTGTTATGTGAGTTAACATTGAAAGGATAATTCTCCACTTATGGTGAAGCTAAGGTAGCATTATTTTTTAAAAAAAAATTAAAATAAATATATATGTTGTATGTGTGTATGTATATATCTGTACATTAAAAAAAAAAAAAAAAGGCAAATAAAAACAATAAATACATTTTAAAAAAAAAAAAAGTGTGTATGTGTGTGTGTATGTGTATGTATATATGTATACATATGTATGTATGTATGTGTGTGTATATGCATGTGTTTATATATGTATGTGTATGTAGATGTGTGTGTATGTATATGTATGTGTGTATATATATATATATATATATATATGTATGTGTATATGTTTATGTGTGTATGTGTATGTGTGTATATATGTGCATGTATATGTATGTATGTGTGTATGTGTATGTATGTGTGTATGTATATATGTATATATATGTCTATGTATATATGTATATATATGTTTATATGTATGTGTATGTGTGTATGTATGTATGTATATATATGTATGTATGTATATGTGTATATATATATATATATATATATATAAATAGAGAAAATATATATAAAATAATGATAACTCCATAAAAAAAAAAAAAATAAAAAAAAAATATATGTATATATATATATATAACAATAATAATAATTAAAATAAATAAATACATAAAGATAATAATAACACTAAAATAAAAACATGGATAGGTATATATAGACACGTATGTGTATGTATGTTTGTATGTATGCTACATATTGGCTTAGATTTTGGTAAACACTTTTTGGCACGTACTCTCTCACAGGACACTCTCTACCCTCATGTCAACTCACTCGTCTCGAACCCCTCACTCTTTTTTTTGTTTCACACTCACTCAACACCCACAACACCCCCCACCTCCTATACCTCCTATAATTACCCCTTGCTCCTTTTACTCTTTTGATATTGGTTGTTGTCATTGTATGTTTGTGCTTTTCACTAACCTATTCAATCCAGTCCTTTACCCCGTGGTGCTATCGCATGATAAATATGTCTCCTCTTCTTTCTTTCCTTGCATCCAAGCTTTTTACAACACAGTGCACAAATGCTCACAGATTCTCACTTATGCTCACACCTGTATGGACTAACACTCACCTCATTCTATGTATCAGTTTACAGTAACTTCTTGGAATGTGCGTGGCATTCGCTCACAGGCTAAAAAGATTAAGATATTTGACTATGTATCAAGATTAAATGCAGACATTGTCTTCTTTCAAGAAACTCACTTACTTAAATCAGAAGAAAAATCCCTGACAGATTCAAATTTTAACAAGATATATAATTCATGTTTCAATTCCAGACAAAGAGGAGTCTCGGTTCTTCTCAACAATAGGTTACCCGTTAACATAATCAACTCCGTCATAGACCCAGAGGGTAGATATATTATTATCAAAGTAGTAATCTATAATAAATGTTTCACAATTCTTAATCTATATGCCCCCAATAATGATGACCCTGATTTTTTCCATAGAATTTTCTCAGAGCTTTCAGACCTTTCTGCAGACTCGTCTCTAATCATCGGAGGTGACTTCAATCTGGCACTCAACACATCATTGGACAGATCTAGTAAGTGCTCAAATACAAAACCATCTCGATCTGCTAAAGTATTAATGGATTACATGGAAGATCTTGGAATAGGAGATGTATGGAGACTGAATAACCCAACTAAAAAAGAATATACCTTCTTCTCCCCTGTGCATAAATCCTTCTCCCGAATTGACTTTTTTCTTTCAAATAATTCCATCATACATAAGATGTCCTCTAAAATACATCCTATAATTATTAGCGATCATGCCCCAATATCCCTCACCCTGCAGTGTGACTCTAATCAGAAAGTATCCTCTCTATGGCGCTTTAACACTTCATTACTTAATGACAGTAAATTTGAAAAAATTATAAGAAAAGAATGGGAGGACTTTCTATTGACAAACGACTCCCCGGAAATATCACCGTCCTTACTCTGGGAAACTGGCAAGGCTGTCATTAGAGGGAAGATTATATCATACTCTTCTTTTAAGAAAAAACAGGAACAGATAGCAGAAAAACACTTGAAGAAAAGATCAAAAAACTTACGGAAGAATACGCAGCTAACCCTTCTGAACTTTTATGGGAAAAACTCCAAAATACAAAACTTAATCTGAATATCATCTTATCTAAAAAAACCGACTTCATTTTGCAACAATTACGATACAAAAACTTTGACTACAATAATAAATCAGGCAAATATTTAGCAAATCAGCTCAAACATAGTAAAGAAAATTCCTTTATAGCAGCAATTTCTGATAACGCAGGTCAAACTTTAAACTTACCTCAGGACATTAATAACATCTTTCATGATTATTATCAAAACTTATACTCATCAAATTTAAACCCTGACCCTGAAGATATTAAAACCTTCTTAATAAACTAAACCTACCACAGCTCACTATAGATCAGAAAACCACCTTAGACTCACCATTAACCTTACAAGAATTACAAAATGCTTTAGATAGCATGTCAACAGGCAAAGCACCAGGTCCAGATGGGTTCCCTGCTGAATTCCTTAAACATTTCTGGTCAATGCTGGCTCCACTATTTTTCAGAGTAGTAACAGAGATCAAAAATAAAGGGCATGTAGGAGGTCACATGAATACAGCGAACATTAAATTGTTACTTAAACCAGACAAAAACCCCATATTACCCTCAAGCTATCGTCCCATCTCACTTATTAACACAGACTTAAAAATTATTTCCAAAGCACTCACATCCAGGTTAGAGAAAGTAGTAAAGTCAATTATACACCAAGACCAGACAGGTTTTATTAAAAAGAGACACTCCACAGACAATGTGAGAAGACTGTTTAATGTGATCAACATGGCACAGAACTCTAAAAAGAAAACAATAATCTTGTCACTCGATGCAGAAAAAGCATTTGATAGAGTAAACTGGTCATTCCTCCTAACTGTCCTTGGCAAATTTGGCTTCGGAGAATCATTCATACAATGGATCTCCACCCTGTACAATAAACCTAAGGCCTCAGTAACCACAAACAAAATAACATCCCAAAGCTTCACACTGCAGAGGGGAACCAGACAAGGCTGTCCACTCTCACCTTTGCTTTTTGCAATATTCGTTGAACCTCTCGCAGCAGCTGTACGTCAGAACTCTGTTATTAAAGGAATCCACTCATCCATCTCAGAACACAAAATTAATCTCTACGCGGATGACATTTTACTCTATTTGGAAGAACCACAATCCTCTTTAGAGGAAGTATTTAATCTAATAAACAGCTTCTCTAAATTATCAGACTATTCCATTAACTGGACAAAATCATCAATCCTCCCTTTGACAAAAAACTCTTGGAATCCTGCACACCAAAATCCACAACACCCCTCCACCACAAATACAATTAAATATCTAGGCTTAAATATATCACCAAACTTAAATGAATTAATTAAACTAAATCATGATCCGATGTTGGACAAAGTCACAGAAGATCTGCGGAGATGGAACAATCTCCCCATCTCACTACTTGGCAGGATAGCCTCAGTTAAAATGAAAATCTTACCAAAAATAAACTACTTGTTCTCAATGATACCACTAAAACCACCAAAACAATGGTTTCAAAGATTAGATTCTACAACTACAAAATTCTATACTAGAAATAAAAAACCTAAAATAAGCCTTTCTACCCTTCAAAAAAACAAAGACGAGGGTGGTTTAGAAGCCCCTAATTTCATGCATTATTACTTAGCAAACCAAATACTATATTTAACAGAATGGCTAAATCCAAAAGAATACTACAACACCTGGCTAGAAATAGAACAGTTAGACTGCAAACACATTAAACTCTCTGATCTCCCTTTTATCACTGCGACCCTCAAACATCACAACTGCTTTAAAAACCCACTAATTGCCTCCACACTGACTGCATGGTGGAAAGCCCTGGACATCACAAATGGCCAATTAAAAACTAGTATACTCTCTCCAATCTGGCACAACCCCGACTTTAAAAATAAAAAAACACCACTCTATCTGAAGACATGGGAAGAGAGTGGAATCACTCATCTCCAAGACCTTTTTGAAAATGACAAGATCAGGTCATATAACAATCTAACCCAAGCATTCGATATAAATAAAAGTAACTTTCTACAGTACTTACAAGTAACAGAGACAATAAAGAAAACCACTCCACTAGACTTAACTACGTTACAACCTCCAGAACTGGCTATATATATGAAAAAAATCTCAACAAAATCAAAAAAACTCTCAAAAATATACAGAGCGCTTTCGAACACTAACTGTAATTACTTACCAATCGCGAAGTGGGAGGCCGAACTCTCAATCACCCCGAGCACTGATTTCTGGGCAGAAATTTGTTGTAATACTTTTAAGATGACAAAAAACACAAACCTTCAGCTAATTCAATACAAGGTCCTCCACAGATCCCACATTACCCAACAGAAAATGCATAAAATGGGCTTCTCAGCAACAGACATCTGCTCTCAGTGCACCCAGAATACAGCGGATTCCTATTTACATGCCTTATGGCTTTGCTCCCCAGTTCAACACTTTTGGATTCTAATCACTGAAAAACTGTCCTCCATTTTGGACTACAGAATTCCTTTATCTCCAAATCTTTGTTTGATTGGAGACCTGACAATGCTTCAACCTCCAGCAAACCAATCACAATCAATCCTTGCGGCACTAGCCATAGCAAAAAAAACAATATTACTAAATTGGAAAGACAAAAAATCCTTAAACATAAACCAATGGCAAAATCTCCTCACAGAATTTATTTCCATGGAAAAGATGTCTGCTCTCAGAAAACAAAAAAAAATAACGTGCTTTGAGGAGCGTTGGACTCCTTTTTTAATTGCATTAAATCTAAATTTTTAAAAGCCTGATGATCTAGCCTGCAAGCGACTGCCAGCACCACTCTTTACTAACGCACTAGCCCAACTGTAGGCCGGGGCCGCCTTGGGCCTCTGGGGTGGTCTTGGTCAGGATGGCTGGGGTGGGTTGCCGGGGTGCCTTGTTGCCTCAGCGCGGGTGTGCATTCCTTCTGGGTGTTCACGGGGTCCCGGGGCTGTTTGATTTGGCGCCGTTGCCCCTTGCATGCGCATCTGGTTGGTCTCTGGGGCTGGGGCCCTGCGTGCTCCCCTGCCGCTCCTTCCCCTTGCTCCCTGTCCCCCTGTCTCGTCCTCCCCCCCTCCTCCTCCTTTGCTCTTGCGCCCGCCATCCTGTGGGGTTGGGTTTGGGGGGCTCCCGTTGGCCTGGGGCGCTGGTGGGGGGGCTGTGGCTCCCGCCTGGGGGACGGGCGGTGCCGTGCCGGGTGGGTTGGCTGGGGGGTGGTCTCGTTGGGGGGCCTGGGGTGGTGGGGTCCTTGGCTCCGGTCCGGGGGGATCCGGGGTGGGGGTAGCTTTGGGGGTGGCTGCTGCCCGGGGTCGGCGATTGCCTCCTGGGTTGCTGGGTGGCGGGGTGTGGCTGTGGGTTGCTCCGTCGGCCCTTGCGGGTCCTTGGCTTGGCTCCCTGAGGCGCACCCTTGCTAGGGATGTCGCTTGCGCGACGAGCTAGGCGGGGCCCCCTCGGGGGCTTTTTGTACGACCGCAAAGGCCGGGGTGTGGACGTTATGGCTAGGGGGTGGGGTGAGGGGTGCTATGGGGCCTCCCCGGGGGTCGTATTGGGCGGGTGTGCGGGGGCGCGGCGCGTGGTTCCTGGCCCGGTGGATCCGCGTTGGGATTGGCTGGTCTGCTGGCTGGGTGCACCGGGCGCCGTGGGCGCGATTCCGGGGCGGGGGTGCCCCGGGGGCGGATCCTTGGGCTACGTGTCCGGGGAGGTGCTCTCCGGCCATCTGCCCGGGGACCGGCCGCGGCTCGTGGCGGCGCTGCGCAGCCTTGGGCGGGGCGGGGCTGGTGGCCTTGGGCCCGCTGTTGTTTGGGGTGTGCTGGCGTCGGGGGGGTGTCTCGTGCCGGTGCGTGGGTCGTCGGGGATTGCCTCCGTGGGGGGGGGGGGCTCTATTGGCGCCGTTGGTGTGGGGGGGCGGTTCCGGGCTGGGGGTGCTTCGGTACTCTGGCTTGCCGGTCCGTGGCTGGCGGGATGGCCCTGCTTGGCGGTGGATGGCGTCCTCTCTCGTCGGGGGGGCCGGGGCCGCCTCCCGGTGGAGAGTGTTGTATCGTGGCGCCGGGTGGGCCTGTGCTGGCCCTGGTGCGGGCATGGGCCTCCCCCCTGCTCGGCCGCTCCCCTTGGTGGCGGGGTGGCGTTGCTCCGGGCCGGCGGGCGGCGGGGGTCGCCCCCTGGGGTGCCGGGGGATGTTGTTGGTGCCTGGCTGTGCCCGGGGGTGGGGGGTGTCGCCGTGCTCCGCGGGGCCGGCGCGGTCTGGGGGGTGCCGTGGGGGGGGGTCTCCGGCTGTGCTGTTCCGGGGCCCGCAGTGCCACTTGCCCGTCTGCGCCATCTACCCTCTCGCGTGGCCCGCCACGCGGACGGGCCCGGCTCACACTGGACAGGCCTCCTACATGTTCACTTCACCCCACTCCCAGCTGGTCTGGCTCACTCACAAAATACACCACACACCAATACCCAACCCTTGGGGGGCTGGATGGTGGGGCTGGGGGTGGAGGGGGCCGCCACCTGTGTTACTATGTAGTGGCGTGGGGGCGGCCCTCCCACCTCTAGTTGCCCTACTAATCCCTCCAATTTTAATCGCATCTCAACATGTCACCCCCCGGAGGGTGTATCATCTTTTACACCCTCCGGCCTATTACACCACATACACATAAATCCACAGAGGCTGGAGGGGGAGCACCGCTCCCCTCCATCCCCCTTCTTTTAATTACACCCCATACATTCACCAAACACACACATTCACACAGGGGATCGGGAAGTGCCTCTCCATTGGGGAATGGAGAGGCACCATAAGAGGGTGGTGGGTTGGTACACATATTTGGGCCTCTCCGGTGGGGGCCTGGCCCCTCTGTTGGTGGCTGGGCCACTGCATAGAGCAAAAGCACATCAAGATGGTGCTGTCGGGCGTGGCGGTGGGTCTCGGGGGGGCTTTGCCGGGGTCTCTCCTTGCGGGGTCTTTCCGGGCTGTGTCGGCCGGGTGGGGCGCGGGGGTGCCTCTCCCCCTTGGGTGTGGCTTGGTGCTTGCTTTGTCTCCTGGTGGCCTTGGGGGCGGGCCCCGCGGTGTGCGGGCCCGGGGCGGCCTGCCTCGCCGGTTTGGGGGGTGGGTGTGCTGGGGGGGTGCTGGTGTCCTCGCCGGGGTTGGGGCGGGGTTGCTTGGCGCCTCGGGGTGATGCTGTTTACTGGGGGGCGGCGCTAGCTGTTCCGGTGGTGGAGGTTGCTGTCGGCCGCCTGGTGGGTCTATCCTGCCGTTTGCGGACTGGTGGGTGGGTCCGGGGCATCTTTGGCTGGGGGCTGCTGTCCCGCACTTGATGTGTGCCGTTGGGGTGCCTCCGTCCCCGCGGTGGGGATCGCCGGTTGCTCGCGGGCCGGCGGGGGGCGCTGCTCCGTGGCTGGCGCTGTCCGGGGGGCGGCGGGCCCTGGGCTGCTGGCCGTGGGCTGTCCGGGGCTGTGCGGTCCTGCTGGGCCGTGGCCGGGTCCCGGGCGGGGGTGGGGGATGCGTCCCGGGGGGCTTGGCCCGGGGGCTTGCCCTTGGGGGGTCCTGGTCCCGGGGGGTGCTCCTGGGGCCCGGGGTGCTTGGCCTGCTGGCCGGGCCGGTCCTGGCGGGGGTCTTTCGGGGCGGGTGGCGCGTGCCGCGCCCTTGCGTACCTACTGGTGCGGCCCCTGCTTGGGCAGTGCCCCGTGAGGTAGGGTGTCGGGGGCCGGAATAGGGGGCCACATCCCGGCGGGGCGGTCTGGCTTGGCCCTTGGAAAGGGCCCTGGCTTTAAAAAAAAAAAAAAAAAAAAAAAAAGAACTGAAGCTCGTGGCGCGGGCGGCATCAGTGAAGGGTGATCTGGGGCGCCGTGGGGGGCTAGGTTGGGGTGCCTGGGGGCCGGCGGGGAGACTCCCAGCGGCCCCCTGGTGCCTTATGCGGCTTGGGGTGTGGTCGTCCTCCCTGGGCGGGCTGCTCCTGGTGCTGCATCCGTTCCGGGTCCTTCTGGCCTGGGGTCGGGCCCCTGCTGGCTCTGGGCTCGCCGGCGGGTGCCCACTGGCTGCCTGTTCGGCGCGGTTCTGGTCGTCTGCTGGGTGTGGGCTTCGGCTCCTCCGCTGGGGCCTCGGGCAGGGAGTTCTCTGGGCCCTCCCCTCGGGGGGTTAGGCGCGGGGGTGGGGTGGGGGGGTGGGGGGGTCGATGGGGTGGGGGGTCTGGGGGTTGGGGGTGGGATCGGTGGCGTGGTGCGCTGGGTCCTTGGCTCCTTGGGGCTTTCTCGGGTGTGTATGGGGGGGCGATGGCTGCCTCTCGGCTTGGGATCTTGGGGGCGTTCGGGGGACTGCTTGGCCGTGGGGTGGTCGCCGGGGGCCCTTAGGCTGCCTGCTCTTGCTGCTGGCCTGACTGCTTCTTCGGGCCCGGGGGCGGCTCTTGGGTTTTGCAGTGGCGGTACTTGGAAATACATTTGTCATGGATGCACTGGCCTTGGGCTGTGGGATAACACTCATACTGGGCTCAACCTTAGACACGTTGTTCCCAAATACCTGTTTTATGGAATTTCCACTCACCTCTTCCTCTGTTCACAGCCACCACCATTATTCCTAAACCACACACTGGTCACCAAACTGGCTTGACAACACAACAATAAACACAATATACACAACCACAATTTCACATCGCATCACTTAAAACTATTCCTCACCCATTCCATATCCTATCTTGTATCCCTCTTCCCTGCTAACTTCCCCACCCCCCTCCAACCCCTCACCTTGGTGTAACACTGCCCTCTCTTTTTTACATCCTCCCTTTAATAAAGTATTTCTTACCCTTCCCTAGGGAGGGCTGGTGACGGTCACAATTATGCAATGAAATAAATAAATTTATTTAATTGCAATAATAAAATATGCATTGCTGTCAAAAGATTGCACTTCTTGTAGTGTTAACCTTCGAAAGCATGTGCAGACAAGGTAAAAAAAAAAAAAAAAAAAAAAAAAAAAAGTAATCAATGACTAAATGTTTTGTTTCATTAACTCATCATTTTCCTCCATAAACAGTAATAAATTAAATACCAAAAAGCTTCAAGTGTTTTTTCATTTATTTATTTTGTAAAGCCACTTTCTGGACTTTTCTCAACATTTTGTCATATATATATAAAAAACAAAACTCTACAAACAATAAAAATAAAAAGCACGCACGCACACACACACACACGCACACTCACACACGCACACACACACACGATCATCAGATGTTTAGAGGAAATGTTCCATCAGATCCATCGTTTCTGGATTCTCTAAAGTCTGTAGATGTTCAGGATGATAGTTTTATGTTTACAGCTGGTGGATGTGTTAGATCATCATTTTTATACAAATAATACAAAGTAATAAAAAATAAAGAAAAATGGCCAAATTCCAAAGAGTTGCTGTTTGATGTTATGTATTAAAATATTAGCATTAAACACTCATAACGTTACTGCTAACATTAGCAAATAAAGGACATGATGACGACATCTAAAGAAAAACTTTTAACCAATTCTGGTGATTTGTGTGGATGAGTCAGCGTTTATTATTAATCAGGGCCGTGAGCACACGGCACCAGGACGTTAATGATACTTTGACACGTAAAAAAATAAGCTTTGTATTATTATTGTTCCATGTCAACAGGAAGTCGACTCATTCCGGCCTGAAGGGGCGGAGCCACGCTGGCCATCCAGGATGTGATGTCACAGAATCCAATAAACCCCGAAGCAACTGGAGAAACTATAGAAACTATCATAATTATTAATATTATTATAATCAGACCCAGTGTACGTCTAAAACTCACCTGGTCTTTCGACACCAAACCTTCCTGTTCTAAGCTCCTCCCACTTTAAACCAGGACATGTCACTGATCATCTCATGACAAATAAAGTAGAAAATATAAAGTGAGATATTTGGACCTTCTCAGAATGCAACAGTTTTCCATGATTTGCGACCTTGTTTGTGTGTGTAATCAGATTACTTTCCTTTTTAATGTTTAAACATCTGAAGTCCCAGTTAACCATGCTTTTCTTCTCCTTCATTCTACTTGTCATTGTATCACATGGAGGAAGTACGTAGCTGAGGAACAGGAGAACATTCTATAGGAAACTAAATAAAGTCTCTTTTTCATGGAGGTGGATAAAGTTCCGTAACTGATGAAAACAGTCGGCGTTCCCTGAATGATCCAAACCACGTCCAGTCACTAGCGTTATTTGTTACGCAGTAACTCCAGCTGATCCTGATACTCTGTGAAAAGCCTCTGAAACCTCAGGTTCTCACCAATGACAGGAAGTACCTCCCTCAGCAGCTCACGCTTCCTGAAGCCCTGGAAATAACACACACACACACACACACAGTAAGACAGGATGGATGTGGAGGTCGAACCCTTTTTTGCTACATTCTACTCCACAGAACATGGTTAAAACCAAACAGCTGATAAACTACGCGTTACAGAGCTGGTTCAGATACACAAACGAGACACAGATATGATAGAATAAATCAGTATTGATCCGTACGACGTTTGTCAAACGGAAATACTACAAATATCTTCCTGTTATAACGTACATCGACATTCTAAACTATGTGGTTTGTTCCATAGAGCTATACTATAGTAGAGTTAAAGACTATTATCACTAGAGGTGAAACATGAACAACATGACGGTGAATAGAAAGTGTTTGTGACAGACAGGGTATGAAACACTATTTAAATAAACAAGACAATTTATATCATGGATTTCAATGGGGGGGGGGGGCGACCTTATAATCATTTTATTGACTAAAACCAAGTCCTGATGACATCATCACTAAGTTGCTTTTGTAATAAAAGTGTGTGTGTGTGTGTTCTTTAGTGTGATCATGTGATCATACCACGGTGGTGGGTTCCCAGGACGTAGTAGCTGACGTGTGGACTGGACCCAGCAGCTCTTTACAAAGTTCTCTCAGACGATGTTCTGAACCTGGATAAAAGAATAAAAACATAATAATGTACAACAAACATTAACTGTAACGTTTTCAAATATAAATCAAAGTTGTTTTCCATCCATCCATCCATCCATCCATCCATCCATCCATCTTCTTCTGCTATATCCGGGGCCAGGTCGTGGAGGCAGCAGTCTCAGCAGAGATGCCCAGACCTCCCAATCCACACACACCTCCTCATCCGTTCTGGGGGGACCCCGAGGTGACACCAGGCCAGCTCAGAGACATAGTCCCTCCAGCGTGTCCTGGGCCTCCCACGAGGCCTCTTCCCAATAGGACATGTCTGAAACACCTCCAGAGGGAGGCGACCAGGAGGCATCCGATACAGATGCCAGAGCCACCACAGCTGGCTCCTTTAGACGTGAAGGAGCAGCGACTCTACTCCGAGCTCCTCCCGAGTGACTGAGCTCCTCCCCCTATCTCTAAGGGTGCACCCAGCCACCCTGTGAAGGAAACTCATTTCTGCCGCCTGTATCCGTGATCTTGTCCTTTTGGTCATTACCCAAATCTCATGACCATAGGTGAGGGTAGGAACGTAGATCCATCAGTAAATTGAGAGCTTTGACCCCCGACCCCCCTACACTGTGATGTCACTGTTCTGTTGTTTTTCCTTTTTTAATCAGACTCAGGGGACGAGGAAGTTTCTTCCTTTTGGATTTTCACTCTCACACACACAGATGTGACCAGATGAAATTTTCACTCTCACACACTGAAAAAACAGTCGCATATGCGACCAATTTACTCGCAGTCTCCAGCCCTGTCTGATGTTGCCTGTGTGTATCCACCTCTTGGTAACCTAACCACATTCATCATCACCTTCTCCAATTCAACTCATCACTTTCAGCTTTAAACCCTGACAACTATTAGCACCACTAGAGGGAGACAAAGATAGTAATAAAGGTGTAAACGTAATGCAGTGACATTTCTTAACCTCTACATGTGGAATGAGAACATTCTTCATACAGATAAACGTTATAATTAGTAACTAAATCACTGATGGTGGAGTACCTTCATTGACGAGGAAGCGTGAGTAGATGAGCAGCCAGTAGCGATATTCCTGTCCTGACTGTAGGGTCAGAGCTGATGCTAGCTGGTTCTCTAGGAATGCTAACGTCATGCTCTGCTGCATGTGATGAGGAGTGGAGGAGAGACGGGAGGCTAGACGACCAGCACTGAAACAACCACAGCAAGCGTTTATTATACGTTAGTAGAAGCTCATAGAACAGTGTAGAGCAGATCATGGTGTTAAATCCTACTTCAGGTAACGTCCCTGCATCACAGCCAGAGGACCTGAGGACACAGGTGCATCATGGGAGGACAGGCAGCCCCTGAAGTCAGCACACTGAACTAAAGAGTCAGCTTTATCAGCTATTAGACTCCTAAAGGAGACAGAATGCTCATCAGTGATTGGTCCATACAGTAGAGAGTGGTCAGCTGACGTAGGGTCCAGAATGTTCTTACCATGTCTCCAGTGATGAGCTGAAGCAGAAAGACTTCCCATTGGACAGACCCACCACTGGAACCCCCTGCTGAGTCAGCAGGGACTGAGACACTGAGGTGTCTGTACCTACACACGCGCGCACACGCGCACGCACGCACGCACACGCACACGCACACGCACACGCACACGCACACGCACACGCACACACACACACACACACACACACACACACACTATTTTATGCTGATTCATCACTGACCTATCAGGTTTGAACGATGCTCTACTAAATCGTGGCATCCGTAAAAAAGGAATAAACACCAAAGTTCTTGTCATTATAAATTCTAAACATTTCACATGTTTAACAAAGAAAGTGTGAAGGTGGATCAATATCATATCTATATATTCTAATATGTCATCACTCTAGTTCCTGGACTCTGTTTTCTCACTTACAGTTCCTGTCATATCTCATAATAAAGTTCACACACAGTGTGTAAACCAGGGATGGGAACAGAGTTTGGTACTTTTTTAGGTACTGACCACATTCCTTTGGTACTACTTGGTAACAATTCATGTAAAATCCAACGGTTCCATGTTAGGAACCTAGAAATGTTCTGTATTAAAGAGAAAACATAAAGGAGCACAAACAGTTCTTATGATAAATGGGATTAGAACCAACGAAGCTCTGGCACTAGCAAAGGACAAAAACTCAGTTCTTTTGGTGCATTAACTCCGTAATGTTTTAAAATCAATCTGTCCCTAGTCTAATGATGTTCTAATCACTTTATATTTATGATCCACTATATGCCCCATTAGGAGTGATCTTAACATTTAATATTATTATATATTTAGCTTTGGATAATGAAATACTAACAGCATAGAGCCCTGTCACATAGAGCTGCTTTTAAATGTGTGCATTATTAAAATAAATAAATAACTGAAATAACTGCACAGTTTGTATTGTAGCAGCATTTGTTTCACAAACAGTTGGATGTTGGTTTGATGTTTTAGTTAAAGTTTGGTATTATTATCATGAGAAATAAATATTTTTGAGATTTAGTTATTTATCATTTATTAAAGTAACCGTTGAGTACAGATACCAATACACAGGTGCTGTGTTTGTCTTCAAATCCCCCTCCTCAGCTGTAGCTTTCATCTCCTTTAATCTAAACCCCTCCCCCTTCAGTTGTTCAGAAACACCAAGGATGAGAGAATTGTCCAGATTTATGATATATATACACTACATTTTTTCTATCAATGATCATGTAATCCATCTGACTTTTGATCCAGTTTCTCAAACCAACATCTGATTGGATCAATCTGATCCACATTGAAACTTTTCAGATACTTCTGAGCAGCACATGTTTTTTTGTGAAATGGGCAGATAAATAAAAATCAGTGTTTATGAAGCTCTCCTCCACAGTGATGTCATCATTCAGCTCTGCTGTAATCAGTGTGAAACAGAAGCGTCATTTGTTCTTTCCTCACCTGATAAAATCGACTGCAGAGACTCGTTCCTCACCAGAGCTTTCTGTTTCTGAACATCCCTAAACACACACACGTACACACACACACGCAGTATGTCCATTAAACATTTATGAATCAAGAATCACGTTTTACAATCATAATACTTTTTAAAAAGAGGTACGTACCAGAGGAAAGCATAGGACAGGATACTTAACCCTATCCTTCAACAGTCAGTGATCTACTTGTTTAACTCAGCTCCGTAAACAAATGGTTTATATCGACATCTTTAACTTTTCCTGATTATTTAGAGCAACCAGAAGCAGCACAAAAATCTACTAAATGATCTAAAAATCAGGCTGAATGTTTCACTTTAATAGAAAACAATGAGATGTTTACAGGCAGTGGGGCCGTGTGACATCATCAATCACATGATTTCAAGATGGAGGAACACAGGCTCTAAAACTATAAAGTAGTCCTATTTTTAAAAGGAAATAAAATGAATATGATACATAATAATGTGTTTTGTTAGACACAGATCTACTAATAAAGACGGATAGCGTGTAACGTTTTCTCTGAATAAGTACTGACCACACAGACAGCGTTGCCCCAGCAGTGACAACCATAACAAAGTGGGCGGTACAATGCAGCGCTGAAACGGGTGTAGCCAATTGGATCGCTGGGAGGAGGCGACGCCCACAGGAAGAGAACACTGACAGCATCCTGTCTTCACTGGCCACAGCAATGAGGTCACTGAGGAGGAGGAGCACAGTGGGTGGGTGGGTGGGGGGGGTGTTAAACACTGGCTCACACATTTATATATATACACACACACACACACACACACACACACACACACACACACACACACACACACACACACACACACACACACACACACACACACACACACACACACACACACACACACACACACACACACACACACACACACACACACACACACACGCTCTCTATGCATTTAAAGCACTATGCAGCCGTGGTGGAGGGAGTCCTGGTGTACACACACACTTTCTAATGTCTCCTACCTGCTTCCTGCTGCAGTGACCACTGAGCTAGGTAGGAGTGTGTTCCAGTCTCTTCCATCTTTAGAACATCTCAGTTGGCTTAGCTTTGAACCAGCAACCACCGTCACCTCGTTCTCCACCTCCAGGAACACTGAGGGCTCCATGCTTACCTGGAAGGTCGTTACATTTCATTTAACAAGTAGCAGAATTATAGAAAAACAAAGAAACAATTATACAAATGAAAAGAATGATCAATAATGGTTCAGTATAAACAGTAATAATCAGCATTTCAATTTCATTATAATTATCATCAACTGAAGCTGGGCAATATAAACCAAAATTTAAATCTAGATACTTTTTTCTTCAAATGGTGATAGACAATATATAAATTCTATATATAACTTCCCAACAAAATCTATTTTTTGGATCAAAGTGATCTTAATGTTGCTCAGTTGTGGCATTGCTTGAAAAATGTGATTATTTTACAATTTTCTTCAGGTTAAGAAGTGAGAGAATTCTTTGTTAATGTGTGAAAATGGTGCAGCTATTAATGCGAACGTTAACTATTTAGTCGTTTTTCAAATTACAAATTTGTACATTTCGCTACGTTTGATAAAATACCTCTCATTTGTACTTATTGTTTTCTTTAAAAAGTAGGGCAAAAAAAGAGAATATTTGAAACAAAAAAAAAAGTCGTAAATAAAACATTTTGTAAGAAGATGTGAGATTTTATTTTTAGGCCATAGTGACAGCCCAGCCCTACTAGAGGTGATTGTAGTTGTACCTGCAGGCTGAAGGCCTTCTGTGTGCTTGGTGTAGGTAGTCTGAGAGCAGCTACAGCAGATGGAGGAACAGACACTCTGGTTTCCTGCTCTGATGGAGGAATAATCTGATCCCAGGTGGAAAAACAAACCTTAGATCAAAAAGCTGTGACTAAACCACGTGTTCCATCAGAGGGGCGTGTGTACCTGGGTGAAGGACTGGACCATAGAGGTGGTCATCTTCTCTTTCCTAGGACGGCCTTTCTTCCTCTTCTCAACCACCTCTCCTCCATCTATCATCAGCTCAGGTTTTCTTTTACTGTACATGAGGTTTTTGTTGATGGAGGCCATCTTATCCTCACTGTCACTGCTGGTGTCCTCTTTCAGTTTACATTCTTTCTGGGCTGGTGTGGAGCTGCTCTCTTTAGCTCTGCTACACAAACACAACGTTATTGGTTATGTTTGAAGCTTTGACACATTAATATGAATCTTTACTCCCTCACCTGTCCAGAGCGGTCAGTCCAGCTGTAGAGGTGATAGCAGCCGTTAGCCCCGGGGTGGCCTTTGACCTCTCTGTGAACCTGGAGTCTAAAGCTTTGATTGGTTCGATCTTAGAGGCAGAAGTCAGCAGTAGAGTCGACTTTACACTGGAAACAAGGCACAAAACCACAATCAGGTGTGTGTGTGTGTGTGTGTGTGCGTGTGCGTGTGCGTGTGCGTGTGCGTGTGTGTGTGTGTGTGTGTGTGTGTGTGTGTGTGTGTGTGTGTGTGTGTGTGTTACTAGGATAGGTTACATTTAACACATCTTACAGCAGGGGTGTCTAACTTATTTTAGTTTAAGGTGGGCCACAGGTTTTAGTAGGGCTGGGCAATATATCAAGATTCAATATATATCGAGTTTTCTATTTTGGTGATATAGAAAATGACAATATCGAGTATATCGAGGTATATCTGTTTTTTTAAAACTTGTTTTTATTGATACAATCACAAAGTACAGTGTCCTTTATATTTATTACATATTTCTGAGAAATATTTTATAGGTTATTTTGATTTTGTGGAATAATTTGAGAAAAGACATTTGCGGGCCGAATCGTATGCTCTGAAGGGCCGGATTTGGCCCCCAGGCCCTGAGTTTGACAAATATGTCTTATAGGAAGCCCAAAGTGTCACTTACCCCTCGTTGTTGTCCTCCAGTGCCTTCAGGCTATTAGCAGGAGGTGAGGTGAGCATGGGGTCATGACTGGGTCTGAAGCCTAAAGACGAAGGCTGTCCTGGGCTGGAGTCAGAGCTGAGGTGGGGGGTCAGCTGGTTGGACATGGAGGAGCCAGAGGGCAGGATGGGGACGCTATTGAACAGAGCCGGGGAGAAATCTCTGCAGAGAACACAGAAGGATGAGCATAACATTTGACAAACAAATTAAGTGCTGTGGTGAAGGTGAGTTTTTTTCCATCCCACTTTCAAAGTATCACTTTGAAATACTGATCCATGCTTTAATCAGGACACAGCTGAACTATTGTAAAGCTCTGTACACCAGCATCAGTCAGTCCTCGCTCACACACCTGTAGCTGCTTCAGAACGCTGCAGCGCGTCTTCTACCTGTCTCATCAAAACATAATCATGTTTCACCTGTTCTGTGTTCACTGGCTCACAGTCCAATACAGAACTGATTTTGTTCTGTTATTTGTTTTTAAATGCCTCAGTGGCCTTGCCCCATGTTATCTGTATGACCTGCTCTTGTCCGACTCCCCAGCACGTTAACTCCGGTCAGCTGATCAAGCGTTGCCTATGGTTCCTCAAACGCATCACAAACTTAGAGGACACCGAGCGTTTTCTGTAGTTGGTCCCAAACTGTGGAATGAGCTGCCTCTGTACATTCCTTCCTGTTTTTAAATCACACCTTAAAGGTGCAGTCTGCAACTCTTATAAAAGTGACTTTTTGTTAGATTTACTAAAGCTGTCACTATGTAAGTACAGCTTTACATCAAACTAGTAGTTTGTGTGAAAAAACAGACTCATTGAGCCCCACCCCCTGCTGCCAGGATTGTGTTTGATGGCATGCTCACAGGCCCCGCCCCTTTCCCATCTTTTTTACAGTGTATGGTCTGGATGAGTAGAATATGGAATTGGTGACTTTTCTGCTTGAAAGGTAATTACTGCTGCTTGATATACATTATGTTTGATTTATAATTGTTACACTAGAACTATGTGGTGCATATGTTGTTCATGTGAACCCAGCTGCCTCTGTGTGGGCTGCTGTAAGTGACGCTGAGTTGTTGCTGCTGCTGAGGTGTGTTCACATAGAGAGAGAAGTGTTGCAGTAATGCGCTTTTAACAGAGCATGTTAATTTACTGTGATGTTGCTGTCTGGCAAACGTTAGCTTGTTAGCGCTTCTGGGGAGGAACTTTGAAAAGTTTGGAGGCAGGGCAAGAGAGCAGCGGGGAGAGAGGGATCTAAGAGTTGCGGACTGCACCTTTAAGACATGCATGTTCTCTTTGGTGTTTAACCTGTGTTGAAGGTGACTTTTACTGTTCCAATTATACTCTGTGATGCCACTGTACTGTTGTATTTATAACTGTATTTTTATTGCCCTGTTGTACAGCACTTTGGTCAACTGAGTTGTTTTTAATAGTGATTTATAAATAAATTGGATTGGATATGATGTTTGTCCAAAGATAACAAGGTTGATTTAATAGTTTAGTCCTGTCAACACAACAGAGTTCCATTTTATTTCATTTTCTATCATTTAAAGGCAGATTTTGCGATAACATTTAATTTTATAGAGAGATCTTCTTTCCTTAGCATTTCAAATATTGCATCTGTAAAAAATTCATAGCAGGTCTATCTCAGCATGTCTATGTTTGTGGGCTGATCTATTGACTAGACCAGGGCTTTTCAACCACTGGGCTGCAGCACACAGCCATGAGCGATTGCAGGTATGTCAGAACAAAATTGAAATATAAATGTTATTATTAATAATAATAATAATAATAATAATAATAATAATAATAATACATTTATGTATATTATATAAATATAATATAAAATTTGATTATACAAAAAATACATTAGAACTACAATTGAACTATATTCTGTTAAATATTATTGTCTTATATGATCATATTGAATGTTTTGTTATATATTTGTATTCAAGACACTGGTAAGAATTACTGCATATTGTTAATTACATTTTTTATAAAAAAGAAATATGAATTTTTTTTTTTTTTTGCTGTTCATTTGATTCCACATTAAAACATAAGAATTCCTGCATATTGTTAATTGCACATTCTATTAGAAAGAAGAAATATAAAATATGATCATAAAAACTTTTCTTAGTGTTTCTTTGATTCCTATTCAACCCACTTAGATAAGAATGACTGTATATTGTTGACTATAAAGTTTAATTTTTTACCATTTTGGGTTGGTGGTGTGTCGTGGGATGTTTTTCAATGAAAACATGGACCTTGGTTAAAAAAGATTAAAAACTCTGCACTAGACGATAATCAACATGCTTTATAAACCATAACATCCAGTGTTTTCCAGCTCACCCAGTGTCTAGCTGAGCGATGCAGAGAGGAGTGATCCGTCTTCTGCCGTCTGCAGTTCTGGTCTCCACTTGTTTCTTAAGAAGGTTCTGGAAGAAAAAACCACATGATTTAACTACGGGACATCATTAATTTATATGTAGTCATATCAGCACCGTTAAACATATTTAGTATTTGATCTTATATTGTGCATTGTTGGATTGTCAGTGCTTTTAAGCATTAATATCAAATTATGTAATTGTAATGTTTTCATTTTAGTGAAGATAATACTGTACTATGCACAAACAAGTCCATAAGTGTAAACTGCAGCTGAAAACTCAACATTTACTCATGCTGTTTGTAGCGTTAGCTAACAGGCTAACTAACAACAGTCTAACCACTTCATGTGTGTCGAGCTGCTGCTGCCAGTTGGACAGTTAAGTTACCTCGTTTATTTATTCAACCTTATTATTCCCCCAAGTACTGGTATTTTAGCCTTACCAGCAAGATGGATTCTGGTGTTCACAAACACCAGAATCCATCTTGTGCTGCTCCTGCCTTTGCCTTTCGAACCCAAACCGAACTGATTTGAACCAATCAAGAGGCAGTGTTGTGGTTTAGGGCGGGATATCCGGGTGTGACGAAGGCAGAAGCGCCGAAGCAAAACTGCCGCATGCGCAGTGCCGAGAGAGGAACTAGCTGGGCTAAAGCTATTAGCATAGCTCCAAATCAAAATAGAAAGATGTCGATGCAGGAGGATGAACGTGTGGAAGCTGCTATAAAGTCAGTTTTATAAGAATCCAGAATTTTATTTTAAAAGAATAACAACGAGAAGCACTTTGTGCACTTTTTGACGTAAAGACGGCAAAACGGAGACTTGTTGTTGTTGTAGCAGCGTCTCTGCGGCGCATGTTGATGATGATATCATCGTTTGTTACTGTGTGATTGGCTAAAACATATTATGGTGGACAGGGGCTTCACCCAATCAGCTTCAAGCATTCTGTTCATGTCCCTCCCTGGTTCTGAAAGGATTCACCAGATACAGACACGGATCCATGTGGAGAACTGGAGTTAGAGGGAGGGGCTTCACATCAATCTGGATCTTCTCAGGTTACTGGTATTTACCCATCATATGAAACAGACTAAAATCTTCTCCGAACAACCAATCCATGTTTTTATTCATGTGGAGAGGTCAATGTGGCTCTAACTGCATCAGTTAGATTAGATGATAAACCAACCTTCCTGATGTCCTCCAGAGACTCTCCGTTCATCACACTGTTGAGTTTAGGAGCTGAGGACTCTGGTCCTACGGTTCCTGGAGCTGAGTTAGTCTGGGTGGAGGTCTGCCTCTGCTGCTGGTACTTTAACATCTCAGGGTTCTCAATGATGGTGGTGGAGAGCTGGGCCTCAGTGTTGGTGATGGCCATACTCTTACCATAGATGTTCTGGTGGATGCTGTTCTGCACGTCACAAACAGAAAGCGAAACATGTTAAAGGGACGGCCACCAAATCAATAATCAATAAATATATAAAGAAAACGATGAGGATTTATAGCATTGTGTCACAAGTTGTTCCTTTACACAATAACATTTCGAATATTGAACTAGAAATAGACAGTTTTGGTTTATTATCTTTAAAAAGTGAGTTGAGATATCCAAAGACATTGTATTAAATGCTCCATGAGGCCCATACATGTTCAACTCAATGCTCTTCAGGACTTCTAAGATATCCTAACACGAGATATTGTGCGGATAAAAGCACAAAGACATTTTACTAGACAATCAAATTAATTGGTAACCGCATATTAAATATGTTCAAAAAATAGAGCTGTACTCAACAGAACAAAACATGTTTTAAATTACAGTGCACGCTACACACTTTATTGTTCAATAATATTTTACCAATATCTCTCATACTGTGCAGACGTTTGGGGAAACAAAGTCACAACCATTAGTTTCACTATAAAAATTAACAATAAGTTATGTTCATAATACAGGATATTTGGACCACACTGAGCCACTATTCAATAAATCAAAATGACTCACATTAGTCGAAATTGTAGCTTTTCAAACACGTCAAATAGCATTTAAAGCATTTAAAATATTCAGAAACTATTTATTGAAAAGGTTGAGACTTATAACTTACGAGACTAAATTAAGTTTTGGTCACTGCACGCACGAACAACAAAAAATACAGTATATTTTGTGTGTGTCAGTGAGCGGTACCAGGTTATGGAAGTGAGAAAATGTCTGAATTTAAAGCAATTTAAAAATAAATACATATATACTAGAGCTGCACAAATAATCACATTTTAAACGTGATCACGATTTTTGGATGCCATGTAAATGAACCAGATTGTCAAAACATTTACATTTAAATTACTGGCTCTGCACTCTAATAGTGTATTTATTCAGTTAGTCTTTGGTACACTTTAAGTTCTCTGGTTTATTTTTTTTTAATTATAATTCAATTTTAAAGGTTACATTTGCACTGTAAACTGTACATATTGTTTGTTTTAAAGTACTGCAATACAAACAGCTTTTTTTCTCTAATATGATAAATAGTTGTGATTATCATTTTTGACCATAATTGTGCAGCCCTAGTATATACTGTATGTATGTGTATATTTGAACAGATGAATGTATAGTGGATTACATAAATTATGTAATTATATAGATATACTGTATATCAATGAATTATGTCTCCTTTTATAGTGTAAATAGGTGTATATTATAAGATTAATTTATATAAATAAAGTACTTTTTTACTTTGCAAATGTTTTATTTGTATTATTGTTATTATTTTGTCATTATAGTAAATAAACTGCTGTTGTGTTTGTGTTTGAAATTAAAATTAAATCAAATCAAATATATTTATGTAAAGGGGGTTGTCTCAACAATGTGCTGTGCATCTTACCATTATTGTTATGATTACAGTGAGGCAAAAACAGTATTTATTCAGCCACCAATTGTGTAAGTTCTCCCACTTAAAAAGATGAGAGGCCTGTAATTTTCATCATAGGTAAACCTCAACTATAAGAGACAATATGAGAAGAAAATCACATTGTAGGATTTTTAACGAATTTATTTGCAAATTATGGTAGAAAATAAGTATTTGGTCAATGACAAAAGTTCATCTCAGTACTTTATAATGTACCCTTTGTTGGCAATGACAGAGGTCAAATGTTTTCTGTAAGTCTTCACAAGGTTTTCACACACTGTTGCTGGTATGTTGGTCCATTCCTCCATGCAGATCTCCTCTAGAGCAGTGATGGTTTGGTGCTGTCGCTGGGCAACACGGACTTTCAACTCCCTCCAAAGATTTTCTATGGGGTTGAGATCTGGAGACTGGCTAGGCCACTCCAGGACCTTGAAATGCTTCTTACGAAGCCACTCCTTTGTTGCCAGGGTGATGTGTTTGTGATCATTGTCGTGCTGAAAGACCAGCCACGTTTCATCTTCAATGCCCTTGTTGATGGAAGGAGGTTTTCACTCAAAATCTCACGATACATGGCCCCATTCATTCTTTCCTTTACATGGATCAGTCGTCCTGAGGTGTGTTCCATAAAGGAGGGTAAACAAACTCTGAGTCTATCCATAAACTCTGGGTCAACATACCCCGCAATGGGAAACTCTGTATCTGATTCTATTACAGCTGGTATGAAGTGGGTCAATCAACCCTGAGTATGTAAACCTTAGGTTACTTACGTGCACACGCGCAATAAAAAGCCATCATCAATGGATCAGAGATTACTCGAGCTGCCATGACAACCAAACGGAAGAGAGTGATTTATTTACCCTGATGCTAAAATAAGCCTGTGTTTGAGGAATATGAGCCTGTTCTAAAGGTGTGTTCAGTCTTCAGTGACTATAGTGGCTTAAATCACTTCCCTTCATCACTTTATTAATTCAGTGACGTGACGAGCGGGGAATAATATGAATAAAATGTGTCTGAGAAGGTGTGGCAGCAGCATAGGATGTCTGCATAGAGAGTCCTCCTGTTACACTGGATATAGACAGTGACTGCCGCTTGATATCGCATCATTTATATTGATTGAATGTAATATTGTCGCCAGAGTCATCTCAACGTCCTAAAAATATGTCATAAAAAAAGACTGAAGTGGGACACGAACCCGTGACTCAATTCACTGTTCCATCATAAGTTCAAAGATGCGATATCTACAGATGAAACTGTATTACAGTATAAAAGAGCCTTAAAAGTGGATTTATTTAAATTATCATCTCCTCCTTCAGTAGATGTTTTCATGTAGATCAAACTCTCAGTGACTTTCACTTAATGATCTTTATCTACAATGTTAGAAAGAAAACTACCGTTTGCACAAAAAAAATAAAAAAAGTAAAGCAACACAACATTAGTAATGATGTGAACACGTCTGTGGTGTGTGATGTGTTTTGGCAATAATTATATTCATCATCATATCGTCAAATATGTGTTCATATGTACATATATACAAGGATGGGACACTTCTTCTTTGTACTCTTTTTCATTTAGTTTATAATAAATCCTTTTTTTTTTTTTATAAAATCATCACGCTTTGACTGGACTCCATCATTCAACCAGAGCAATAAATCATGTCTCCAAATGAGGTCAACTGAAAATTTGCCGTGACAGATGTTACTATTGTGTTTCAGAGAAAAGTGTTAAGGTTCATTTAAGTGTTAAGAAACGGTGTTCAGGTGGGTGAAGCCAGGTAGAAACCCAGGGTTTCTTTGATAAAACCTGCAGCGACCAGGTTTAGTTCACGGACAATGTTGCCATGGTAACATACTCAGAAGAACATACCTCGTGTTTAGGAATGAGATACTCTGAGTATGTTCAGGCTCAAATGAGGGAAACGCTGAGTTTGAACATAACCCGCTTTATGGAACATACCTCTGGTCCCTTTGCAGAGAAACAGCCCCAAAGCATGATGTTACCACCCCCATGCTTTACAGTAGGTATGGTGTTCTTTCTCCTCCAAACACGACGAGTTGAGTTTTTACCAAAAAGTTATATCTTAGTTACATCTGACCAAATGACCTTCACCCAATCCTCTTCTGGATCATCTAAATGTTCTCTATCAAACTTCAGACGGGCCTGGAATTGTAGTGGTTTAATCAGGGGGACACGTCTGGTACTGCAGGATTTGAGTCCCTGGTGGCGTAGTGTGTTACTGATGGTAGCCTTTGTTACTTTGGTCCCAGCTCTCTGCAGGTCATTCACCAGGTCCCCCCGTGTGGTTCTGGGATTATTGCTCACCGTTCTTGGGATCATTTTGACCCCACGGGGTGAGATCTTGGAGCCCCAGATGGAGGGAGATTATCAGTGTCTTGTATGTCTTCCATTTTCTAATAATTGCTCCCACAGTTGATTTCTTCACACCAAGCTGTTTACCTATTGTAGACTCACTCTACCCAGCCTGGTGCAGGTCTACTATTTAGTTTCTGGTGTCCTTTGACAGCTCTTTGGTCTTGGCCATAGTGGAGTTTGGAGTGTGACTGTTTGAGGTTGTGGACAGGTGTGTTTTATACTGATAACCAGTTCAAACAGGTTCCATTAATACAGGTAACGAGTGGAGGAGGAGCCTCTTAAAGAAGAAGTTACAGGTCTGTGAGAGACACAAATCTGGCTTGTCTGTAGATGACCAAATACTTATTTTACTGAAGGATTTACCAATAAATTAATTAAAAATCCTACAATGTGATTTTCTGGATTTTTTTTCTCATGTTGTCTCTCATAGTTGAGGTTTATCTATGATGAAAATTACAGACCTCTCATCTTTTTAAGTAGAACTTACACAATTGGTGGCTGAATAAATACTTTTTTGCCACACTGTATTTGTATCTGTTTAATGGTATTATTATTATTACCTTCTCCTCCTCACTCAGGGGGTCTCCTAGTTCATCCAGAGAGAAGTCCAGGTAGGCCACGGTACCATCCATGGAACACACCAACATTCCCAGACCTGTTAAAGTCCTGAGAACCAGAACACATTGACACTGTCCATCAGTCTGCCTGACCATATAGATCCATTCACTGTAATCTAATTACATCCTTTTTATGACCTATATCAGCAGTTCTCCTGTACCCCTTCAGATATCTAACCTGAACCATGTACCTCCTACTCTAGTACTCTCAGTATTTTCTAGACTCTACACACTGAGAGTCTATACTACTGTATTTCTACATCTACTTACCAGGAAATGTCCATTATAGACTTGTCAAACAGATCATGGATGACCACCAGAGGGCGCTTTAGAGAAGTGAGCTGCAAAGGAAACGCAGTTACTTCAACACTTTTATATTGAAAGCCTTAAAAATCAGAATCAGAATATACTTAAATGATCCCAGGGGGAAATTAATTTGTCAAAGAGGCTCAAAAGAAATTATTACAAAGTAAAAAACAGAAAAAAAACTAGCAATATTCCATGAAAAGGAGATATTGAACAGAGAGGTGATTTTGATCATTCAATGAGTGCAGGGGGATTTCTGTTGTTTTTTCTTATGGTCATAATAATTGTTACACATTTGGACCCAAAGGAACTTCCAGGTGTTCATTTGTTGTTTAAACTATTTTTAATCTGAATAACACAGAAACGCATACATTAGCCTCACTGTCTATTAAATACAGGAGATCTGCTCAGATGTCTCCACCTTCACCTAAGGACCCCTGCAGCCACTTAGCTGCCCCCGAAAAAAAAAAATTAAATAAATAAAACAACAAAAATATTAAATTATAGAGTTGGGGGGCGGGTCCATAACAGTCCCAATATGAGTGCCGGTCCCACATAATACCACCATTCAATTTGTATATATTATCTCTGCTCTTGGTGCAGGAACACTCCAGAAAAAAGAACTCCATTAATCATCACTTGTCACCATTTCAAAAATAACTTTTAGCTTTAAAGTAATAAAGATTAAAAAAAATAACTTCAGCTTTACTTCACAAAATGTGGCCCTCAAAATGCAGGAAATAGTGTTTAAGAGGGTTATAAATTTAGAAATTTTACAGGGAGGGATGCCCCCAGACCTCCTACAACATTCGCACCACGCCGCCCACACACTACCTAAAACTAGCTTAAAAAGCTTGTTAAAATGAACCGAAGCTACTGCTCAGGACGATTATTATTTCCAAAAAGAAAATATTCAGATGTAAGAAAGCTTTATATCTCGTGGGAGTGAATGATAATTATTGATGAACTATTGATGAACTGACCCAGACTGACAGTGATCTGTCTTTGCTTCCCACAGCACAGCAGCAGTACGGACAGCTGGGTTTGTTAGAGCTGCCATTCTTCTGCTTCTTCTTAAAGATCTTTGGGTTGAATTTCTACAGAATAAAACAGTAAGGGTTAGGGTTAGCATGCATGCATAAGTTTTAAATGAAATAAGTGCATTAATAAGGTTGTTTTCCTGAGGCTAATGCCCTCGTACCACCACAGTGACAGCTTTACGGTGGCCCACAAAGTCCATGTTGGTCTTCCAGCCATCTCTCTCCACTATCTGAGCCGTAGGACCAGAGTTGTTCATGGCGTGAGCCGAGACCAGATACTGACCATCTGGAGACCAGGACAGACGCAGGACGTGGGTCGTCCCTCCACACTGCAGGAGAACGTGTTTATTAATGAAAACACATCTTTATTTAAGTTTTCAAAGTGCTGCAGAGTAATACAGTACCTCATTGAAGGGTTTGGTGATGTTAGCCTCCATCTGCCAGTCCACCGTCCTCCACACCTTCAGACTGTGGTCGTCAGCCTGGGAGGCCACGTACTTCCCTACTGGGTCCCACGTCAGGCCTTTAACCAGCCCAGTGTGTCCCCGCAGACAGGTTACCATCTCTGACAGGGTACATGACACAGGTTAACACTGATATTACTCATAACATCATATCACATGACCTCTGCACACCCAACCAAACCAAACATTAAACCTAGAACAGTGGTTTATAATCTTTCTTGTCCCGTGTACCCCTCCATAGTTTCACATGCCTTTTCATTTGTGGAACAGTGGTCCCCCCTATACCCCTAACTGTGTCTTTAACATTAGTTCCCTTGTCACCCTAAGGTTTGATCTACCAAGTCTGTGATTTACTCTCTAACTTCAGCCACCAGAGCATGTCAGCACACTCTTCAAGGTAGAGTAAAGGTCCCTTTGGAATAAGGGTACAACAATTAGTCAACATTGTCGACAAAAATCGATAACAGAATTAGTCACGACAAGTATTTGTCGACAATTGCCGGTTACGTCATCGCCGTCTTTTTCAAGCTGTGGATGGAGCAGAACATTGTTTTTTCATGAGGAGTGGCTCATCTCATCGTCTATATATCTTTGTTCAGAGCTGTATGCATGTTATGGAAGTGATTAGCGGTACATGTATCGTCAGAAACATTCCCACTGGTCAGAATATGTCGCTGTTACTGGTAGCTCAGCGCTATCAATGCCACGAAATTCCTCCGTCAGATCCACCCCAAGTTCCCCTTGGTGACGGTGCTCTACTAAAGCATGCTAAACAAACCCACCGACACATAAGCCTGGGCTAAGAGCTAATGCTAACCATTGCATTAAAGGAATAAACCAACTTAAAACTACACGTCTTACTGTCATTAAACCACAGAAAGCCATCGATTTGTTTATGGTCAGATTTATCAATCAATCAATCAATCAATCAATCTTTATTTGTATAGCGCCAAATCATAACCAATGGTATCTCAAGGCACTTTACAGTAGAGCAGTCTTAAGGACGGACTCTTCATTTTATGGATACACACATATGCATATATATGTATATACACATACATATGTATCCCACACCCAACATGAATTCATCATGGCGGCAAGGATTTAACACTTTTATGGAAGGATAAAAGCTAACATGTTGTGTGAAATAAATGTGAGCATAAATACTAATGTCACTATTCATCCTTCCATTTAATTATATTTCACGTGTTCACAGTGAAAGCTGGTGTCAGACAGTAAAGTAACTAAAAGATTATTATACCTAAAATCATCAGCTTGATCTGGTTTAATGATAGTAATCAGAGAGATATTTATCAACCATAACTTCATGTAATTCATCAGATATGAACTAAACTAGATTCAGCAGCAGTGGTTTATATTAAACAGTAAAAACACTAATGTAGTTATTTTTGCTTTTGTTTTTTCTTTTTTATAGAAAATAATTTCATTATAAATTAGGAACAAAATTAATTATATACAATAACACTAATAGCATAACCAATATACACAAGCTTTTTAATGTGTAAATGTAATTACTGAAGCAGATTCTATTTTTGATGTATTCAATTTATTTTGTGTTCGTAAGGAACCTGTTTACACTAAGTTGGGAATTGTTTTATTTATTTATTTATTGTTTTTATTTGTCGTAATTTGCCCCAAGTCAAATTTAAAAGATTGTAGCAACATAGATCAAATAAATGCACGATTTGTCATCTGATTTGTCGATTAATCATTTCAATAATCGATGACTAGTCAAGTAGTATTAAAATAGTCATTAGTTGCAGCCCTACTTTGGAGAGCTCTTCTTCTCTGCTTCATTGTCTTCTACCAAAACTCAGAGTTGGAACTGTCGCCCCATGTGGTCATAGATTATTTTTTGTTTCACAACTGTTTTTATCATCTTTCTGTAAACAAGAGGTTTACATCGACATCTTTAACTTTTCTTGTTTTTTTTAGATCAACCAAAAGTAGCACAAGTTGTTATTTAGACTGAAAAATATACTAAATGATCTAAAAATCAGGCTGAATGTTTCACTCTTATAGAAAATAATGGGATGTTTACAGGCAGTGGGGCCGTGTGACATCATCAATCACATGATTTCATGATGGAGGAACACAGGCTCTAAAACAGTAAAATAGTCCTATTTTTAAAAGGCAATTAAATGAATATGGATCATAATAATGTGTTTTATTAGACAGATCTACTAATAAAGACAATTAGAAGGTTTTAGAACACATTTGTAAAAACAGGAGGATCCA
Organism: Gouania willdenowi; assembly: GCF_900634775.1. Lineage (NCBI taxonomy): Eukaryota > Metazoa > Chordata > Actinopteri > Blenniiformes > Gobiesocidae > Gouania > Gouania willdenowi. The sequence goes on from NC_041052.1 coordinate 42,540,187, forward strand.
TTTAACAAAACAATTTCAAACTAAAGATTAAATTTGAAAAAGAGATTTTTAATCTCAATGAGAATATGCTGGTTAAATAAATGAATGAAAATGTGTTTACACTGTCTAATCTGATGTGATGAGAATTAACGTTTTGCTTTCTTGTGTATTTTAGGATTCAGGATAAGTTGTGTCTCTACCTGGGAATTTGCGAGCGTTCCAGATGACGATGGTGTTGTCCACGCTGCAGGACGCCAACCACACGTCGTGAGGCGACCACGCCACATCCATAACGTCTACACCACAAAATACACAAACTGGAATTAGTGCCTGAGCTTTAGTGCAGGTTCCACATAGCAGCATGATGATAAACTACTGAACCACAGCAATATCATGTACCTGCAACATAAACATGAATTATATAAGTTTTTAGATCATTTTATAACAGGTTTCAAAGAACAAATGTCGGTTATAGAAGACAAAACACTTTCTTTTAGTCATTTCCATGCTAAATCATTCATTTCAAATATGTGCTGAATTAGCTTTTGTTACTAATTGAGCTGGAGGGAAAAGTATATGGAAAGTTATATGGTTTTGTGGTTAACTTTTATTAACCTTTACATTGATTTTATTACATTGTGTTTTGAATACGTCATATGAATATGTCTCACCTCCAGTGTGGTTCCTCAGGATGGTGACACACCTCCACTGCTCCACATTAGCCAGTTTACTGCTTGATCCAAACACTGTGCTAGGGCCAATGAATCTAAGGAGAAAATAGTTGAAAACAATAGAATTAAATATCAAATTAAAAAAAAAAAACATTTTACTATAGGAAAAACATTTGTTTTAGAAATAAACATTCAGAGCAGTGATACAAAACTCTGCATATTTCAAATGCAAATAAAGGGGAGAGATTTTTGGGGTCCATCCATAAAGTCAGTAAAATGATGGTCCATTGTTCTATGAATCTGTGATAACCACATTTATTTATTCATCTGATTAATATCCACTGTTATCCAAGAATGTTTATTATTATTATTATAGTCATCTTAAAGATGGAAATCCTGGTTTTAATCAGAAATAAAATGGGTTCAAAGTGACCAAAAAGGTGGTGAAATAAGATTTCAAAAACAACAGAAATTTTGTTAAAAGTTACAAATTAGCGTGGACAAAAACAGACAGAAAAAGTGTTAAAAAGGGTTCAAAGTGTCAATATTGGAACAATTAGTTTAAACTGTCAATAATGGGTCAACATATGTGACAATAGGTGTAAAAGTGGTAGAAAAGGTTTCTAAGTGCTTAACATGTCTGGAAAGTCGAAAAAATGTGCAAAAAAGTCATTAAAATGTGACGTAGAAGTGTCAAAAATGGGAGAAATAAGGTAAGAAAAAGTGATGAAAAAAGGTTAAAATATGGTGAGTTTGGTGGAGTTGCAGAAAATGTGTCAAAATGGGCTCAAATTGTTCAAAAAAATATTCTTAGTTTCTTGAAGGCATCTAGCGACCCCCCCAGTGTCTTGCGACCCCAAAGTTGAAAACCCCTGATGTAAAGTAGTGACATAGGCAACAAAACCTGAAACAGTGGTAAACAAACATGTAAACACATAAAACAAATGTGGACATTTTTTGAAAGAACATTTCTGCATAGTAAACGTAAGGATCCATTCAGCTTATTAAATACACATTTAAAAGTGTATTTATTACTGCTCATGTTGAAAATACTTACTAAATAATTATTAAGGTGTAACTGGCAGTCTAACTATGTAGAAAAATATGATCAACTAGTTACTGTGTGTGTTACTGTGTGTGTACTTACGCTGCCCTCTTCCATACCATCACCAGTTTGTCATCTCCTCCTGAGGCCAGGTACAAACCATTGTTGGACCAACGCACACAGTTCACACAGGCTGTAAACACACACACAGCTATCAATGCTAGCTAGATAAACGAGTTAATAAAGTGTAGTTATTCATAGTGTCGATGAATTCCTTTTGTTTAGAAAGCAAACACTGGAACATTGAGTTGAAATTATATATATATTGTAGCTAGGGATGGGAATCAGTGTTTCATTTCTTTGGAATCATTTGACAATTTTACAAACAATTCCGTTATAGATTCCAGTGTGAGCGAATAATGTCACCTCGCAAAGTTCTCAGTAGGGCTGGGTAATATATCAAGTTTTCTATGTTGGTGATATAGAAAATTACATCACCTCAATTGATACATTTGTTCTTTGCACCAACTACCAAGTCAAATTCCTTGTGCTGTTTGAAACTGTGCTTGGTCAGTAAAACCTTTCTGATTCTGATTTGCAACCAACAGGAAACACAAAAGCTATAGTTTGGTTACATTCCACGAAAAACAATCACAACAGCAATACCAACAAAGTGGATAGTTAATCAAAGGGAGAAAATACTACCAGTACGTAGAAACATTTGCACATAGGACCCTATAATGTCCACGTTAACGGAATCACAGATGGAATGGACCAATGAAAACGGAATCCACTGTTGAACGTGTAAATTAACACAATGTGAATTAAACTCCGTTACCGTGAGGCAAAGGAAGTTTTTTGTGCTGAAATGTTTCCAGGGACCGTTCATTAGGTGCACCCCTCCCCCTCCCCTAGTGGTGAAAAAACTGGTGCATCCTTGTGTCCATTTGTTTTGTTTAATCATTATGATCTGGAATGATGTCATCACGATGATTTAAATTAAGTTGATCAAAACTTCCCTGAGGGGAAATATGGCGACATTAATGCTGCTCTCATACATCTATATATGACACAAATAATTAAAAAGGAGCAGTCAGAATAATCCATGTCACTACAACTTATATCTATCTTTTAATTGAAGCATACACATTATTTTAAATTATATTTTTATTTTTGACATACATTTTTGTTTACTTATGGCTTTCTTTTTTAATATTTACTTTGTTTCCTCACAGGGGTTAAAAACTAATATTTTCTGAAAAAAATGATAAATATTACAAAAAAAGGGGAAAGTTAGCACATGCTCTGCTGTTAACTCATTGAGTGCCATTCACGTCTATAGATGTGAATTGTGTTTTTCAGCTGGGGTTGCTAGGAGACAGTGTGACAAAGCTCTCCTGTGAATATCTAACGTACGATGATGTAGTGACCAACTGGTGACCTGTAGGTGGCAGCAGAGCACCTTTGGATGAGAGATCACCAGTGATGGGCAGAGCTCAGAGGGAGAGGAAAGGAGTTTACGAGACAGAAAATGGTGCAACAGAGTTGATGCTGAAGTTCCCACCAGTTCACAGCAGCTCACACTCAACCACAGCATGTGTGGAACTAAGTGGACTACTGAGAGTGTGGTGATGGTGACAGAAAACCATCAAAAATGGGGCAAGCGGTGACACTCTGCATGTCTGGGAGGAGGAGGAAGTTGTGTGTGTGTAGTAGAATGACGGGGGGAGAGACTTGGAGGAACGCCAAAATACAGTAAGAAACCATAAGCAGAATAAAAAATTGAATCAGAATTGTAACAATCTCATTAATTCCCATCCCTAATTATAGTTATCACATTATCTGATTAACTATTCACAACATCAGTAGTTTCAAATCAATTGCAAGTGGAATTAATTTCTCATTTTAGTCCAAACAGGAAGTTGTTACCGAGGTGATTGTCCATTTGACAGAGCATTTTGTGAACATCTTCATTCTTCTCGTCTTCTTCTCTAAGAACTGGAGCCATGTTCCAGATCATCACCTTCCCAGAATCCTCCCCTGAGGAAATAAAAAATATATATAAATAAGGTTTTAAAAGTTTTAAGATGGTCACCACTCACTCAGTGTCTCACTGTGGAGAAATAAAATAAAATCCACTTGATCACAATAACAGATATAAACTCACCTTGGCCCCCAGTAGCAAATTTGGTTCCATCTGGATGGATGTCCACAGAAAATATTGGTTTGCCTGTAAAAACAAAGACGTGCAGTTGATTAGACAGAAAATAAGAACAAGGCAGGAGTGGTAGTCATATTACTGGTAGTCACAATCCCAAAGTGTTCTTTGTAGAGCCAGGCCTATGAGTTAAACTTGGTTTAAAGCCGTCTGTGACCACGCCCTCTTCTCAGCTTGGAGCTTTCCAGCTCAGCCAATCATCTGACAGTGTTTACATTAAATACACGCCTTCATTAGACCCATGAGATCGATCACAGATTGAATGATTAGAGACGTGAGGGCACATGCGCTGCAGCCTTTACAATGAAAAAACAGCGGCCAATAGAAACTAATGCTAAAACCAACAGGATGTGACATCATCTGTTACTGAGTAGCGAGATTAAAGGACAGATACGTAAAAAAAATTCAAATGAACAGAGGGAGCAGCAGCGGTGCAGTTGGATGCTGTTGGATGTCACGTCCAACACTGCAGACGCTGCAGGTGAGCACTGAGCAGCGTGCACACATCCCTTAAAGTGATAGCGTATCTTTGTCATTGGGAGCCTTATGGTGCATTCACACCAAATGACTCAAAAGCATCAGGTGTACATTCACAATAGGGAAGCGTCAGAGGTCCCGCGCCTCCTGCACGGCGGGTTTTGGAAGCTTTTCGAAGTGCGTCCCGTGCCTCCAACGTGGCCGACGGTGGAGTTCAGATTGTTGAACTTTTGGGGCATATGGCGGTGCGTCGACCAATCAGGAGCTTTCCCCAACCGTGACGTATTCAGAATAATGAAAAGAAAAAAACACTAACACTGGAATAGAGCGTCTATAGTTGGGGTCCTGGTAGGAGATGTGAGCGCTGATGTGGGTCAGCAGGTCGTCAAACTGGGCACGGGAGAGATGGAAGTAGTGCTGAAAGTGACTCTCGTCCAATCACAGCTCTGGTGAATCCAGAAACGACGCAGAGGCTCAAATAAAGCCAAGTCACTCTCTGGATAACGTAGAGCTGATGAACGGGAGTCAGAGGGGGCGTGTTCAGCAAGGAACTCCAACTTTATTCTCCATCCACCCACACTTCTCTATAACCCTCTGACATCACAGTGAACACGCTGAGTCACACCTAAATACATCTGACCAGAAACACCACCTTCTAAACACAATGTTCCACCACTTCACAGTCACTGGGTGAATTATTAACATAACTGATCACCATAATATCATCCATTGTATGAACACCACCGGCAACAGAGAGGCCCCTCCCCTAAATGTACTCTCTTCCCAACTTGTTTGGATGTGCGTCCAGAGCATCTTTGACGCTGGTGACAAGCGTCTGATTCAATGAGCACAAGCATCCAACTACAGGCGTGAGACACGATTTTGACGCCCCAAACGCATTTGGTGTGAACATATTAATAGTGCTCTGCCCTGTGACTGTCCCTGAAGCCCCTCCCTCTCTGTATATATCCACAGCTTTCTCATTATTAATCTCTGATCAATAAATAAACACATTTATACCGTGTGGTAAACAGAGGCGATGGATACACACGTATATATTATATATCATTATTAATGGTTTAAACACATGGAGACTGTGATATCATTAATAATACATTGATTCTATCGTCAGTTTTAAATAAAATCATATTAAAACATTTACCATGACATTCTGTTTAATTTCCTTTTAAAATACTGTATTAAAACAGTAAAAAAAAAAAAAAAGGCTAACAGAAGTCTTTTTGACTCTTTGTTCCTTTTGTAGATCTTTATTGAATCACTAAATGACTTCTTTAATAATGATGACGTGGTTTCATTAAAGTGACTCAGCAGATTAAACCTGGTCAGGAGCAGGTTTGACCCATGGACTGTGTTACTATGGTAACCAAGGTGTTTTCTCATTAATTAAACCTCTGTTCCAGGTAGAACCCGGTTTAACGGAGCAGGACTCTCAGGTTAAACCTGGACTTAACCCTGAGCTGGGTTTGATCAAATACCCCTCAGGTCTATAAGTATTCATCCAGAGCTGTACAGTGGGGCAAATGTCAGCACTTTTTGCTCATAAAAATCTTAATGTGCAAAGAAAAACATGTAACCACTGTAATATATTGTATCATGTCCCAAACAGTGAGGCAAACTAATATAATATAAATGCTAATTGTCCTTTACCCATCCATTGTTATGGCAATGCATCATGGGGGTTGTAGTTCTTAATGTAGGGTACACTCTCCCTCTGCATTCAACAAAAGATTATGTACATTTCCTGGTAAATTATTTATTCTACCTTCACTGAACTTTCAGGGTTCTCACCAGGAATTTTTCACAGCGTAGGGGGTTCACTAGTGAACGAGCGCTGCAGGCACAAGTGTTGTAGGGGGGTTCTGGCAAATATTAGAGCTGGGTGATATGGATCAAAACTCATCTTTTCTCAAAATGTTGACATACAAAATAAATGTCAATATTCTTAACTACGCCTGGGAAATATATCTTACTATTTTGACGATATTGAAAATGACAATATCGCCTATATTGATATATTTTTATTTTATAGCTTATTGGTCCATAACAGTCTCAATATTACTGCCAGTCCCACATAAAAGCTCATTTAAATTTGAAAAGCACATCTTTGAATCAAGTGTTATTTCTTGTCTCTACAGTGTGTGTATTTATTAGTGGAGGACCTACACCAACCATGAGTAACTCTATAACTACACTTCAAGAATGGATTATTAGTAACCAAAGTTGTGATCACTAAATATGCTTATTCTTATGTATTCTTCATGCACTAGTATAAGTGAGTGTGTGTTTATGAGTGTATCTGGTTATTGTGAACACACTTAAACATTTAGCACTGAATTAGAATGATTGTATTTGTATAATGTAAGTAAGTAATCTTTTCACAGGTAAAACCCACAAAGTATTGTCTGATTATGTCTGTTGTGTTTTTCATTTTCACACTGTGTATTGTGTGTATGTTTATCCTTTTATATATCTATATCTGAATTTAGCTAAACCCGGTGTATTTACAACTTTGGCTGTACAATAATGCACATTGTTGGGCAACAGAAAATTACAATATCTCATATATATATATATACACACACACACACACACACACATTATAGCTTATTTTGTTTTAAAACACTTGTTTTAGGAGTTGCTGTTTTCTCTACTTCTCAGAACATGTAAATCACAGGAGATGATCACTGTGTGTGTTCTAACCCAGACCTTCATCTAAACCATCCACATAACAGAACTCACTCACAAGTGCTGTCCTTTAGAAGAGAAAAAGACTGAAGTGGAACATATAAATGTGCCGGTTTGGAATTTTGCATCAGCAAATTTATCCAAAATTGTTTTTCTGGTCAGACTGTATTTGAATGAAAATTGTTATTATTTATAAAGTTTATCACCATTTTCACTAATGTGTTGTGTATGTTTATCCTTTCATATTCTGTATCTGAACCATAGTACTACAGATGGAAATTAGCATTTAGCTAAACCTGGTATTTACAACGTCGGCTGTACATTAATAAACACTGTCCCACTCAAATGAAAAAACAAATGAATAGATGAATAAATAAATAAATAAATATAACAAATGGAAGTAGAGAAGTTCTTTGGACACAGTTCTCAATATAAAACGGTTTTAAAACGTCAGACTATTCTAGTGTAAAGTTTACAGAACAAAGCTAACATTAAAGGCATCAGGTGGTGATCAGAAGCTAACTATAGCTACAGTTACATCTAGAACAGTTCAAATAAACATGTCAGTTATAAACAGATAGCATTAGGATGATTTCAATCAGGTGTTTGAACCGCTAACTAACAATAGTAGTGTTTCACCTACCGTGGTGGCTGACCCAGCTGGGCTTCAGCAGCTTCATGGTCCCTCAGAACCGAACAAAGATCCACCAGTACAGGGTTAGGATTGAGTTATGGACGGGTCCTGGTCCTGGTTCTGGTTTACAACAACACCGAGGGGCCTCACACTGAGTCTAGGGGCTGAACAGCTCCATGTCCTCAGAGGTTTAGAACCGAACAAAACAGAAGCAGCTAACGGAGCAGAACCGGAGACGAACGGTGGATAAAACACTTTAAACACGGCTACAATGTTGATGACCGCCTAAAGTAAAGCCCGCCGACAGCCGTCACCATATCACCGCCACTACTTCTTCTTCTTCTTCTTTCTCCGCTTCTTCTTCTGTGGAATTGATTGGCTATTATAGTGGGCGTGGTTTTAGAGCACCGCCTCCTAGCGGACTGGAGTGGTAACGTCTACTATGACCTATGAACCATAGACATATATCATAAAGATAGATATAATGTATAATATCTATGCCATGAACGGTCAAAAATAAATATAAATATCTGTATATGAAGGCTACATAACCACTGAGGTAAAAGTAACAAATTAAAACTACACACGTTACTGTAACTGAGTTGCTTTTATGGGTACTTGTACGTTTTTTTAAAGTATATTTATAAATTAGTATTTTACTTGTACTTAAGTACGTTTTAGAGCTGCTGTAATATTCAAAAAATTGATGGGGGATCAATACAGTTTTACCTTATCATTAAAATAAGGGAAGTAATTTGTTACATTTCTGCAGCCAACAGTTACTGAGTTGTTTAAAAATGATCAACAGACAATGTTTTATGGTCAATTCTTTTATGTAGTTTCACAATGACAGTGACGTGATGATGGCTGCTGATTCTGGTCGCTACACAGTTTTAACTTTATTGGATTTAACATCTGCTTTCGACACCGTAGATCACAACACACTGATCCATCGTCTCAAATCAGAAATGGGGTTTTCCGGTGCTGTACTACAGTGGTTTGCCTCGTATATAAATGGTAGGACTTTTAATGTGGCTTTTAATGATGTAATGTCCAATGTGTCCACCCTGTCATGTGGAGTACCCCAGGGCTCTGTTCTGGGGCCTGTTCTGTTTTTATTGTACCTGATGCCTCTTGGTCGGTTGATCCGTGGTTTTAAAAATGTTTCTTATCATTTTTATGCTGATGATATCCAGTTATACTGCTCTTTTAATGACTCAGAGTTTCACTTTTTACCTGAGTTCTTGGACTGTATCTCATGCATCAAAAACTGGTTTTCATCAAACTACCTCCAGATAAACCCCAACAAAACTGAAACTCTGATCATCGCCCCTGATAAAAAGATCCCACTTATTAAGAACTCTCTCGGTGATTTGGGTTCATCAGTGAAATCCAGCATCAGAAATCTTGGGGTTGTGTTTAACCAATCGATGTCTTTGGAGGGCCACTGTCGTCAACTGACTAAAAACTGTTTTTACCATCTGAGAAATATCTCAAAAGTGAGGCATCTACTGTCCAAACCTGATCTGGAACTGGTCATCCATGCTTTTATTTCGTCCCGCATTGACTACTGTAACTCAGTTTTTACCTGTTTTAATAAGTCGACCCTGTGTAAACTCCAAATGGTTCAAAATGCTGCTGCCAGACTTTTGACCGGTACGTCCAGAACATCACACATTACCCCGATACTTTCCTCCCTGCACTGGCTCCCTGTCAATTTCCGGATTGAATATAAAATACTGGTTCTAACATTCCGGGCTTTGCATGGCCAGGCTCCTCTATACATTTCAGACATGTTGTGTCCCTACACTTCAGGACGCAGCCTTCGATCCTCAGGTCAGGGTCTACTAAGGTTCCCAAAAACTAAATTTAAAACCAGAGGAGACCTGGCGTTCCAGGCTGCAGCCCCCAGACTCTGGAATGGTCTGCCCCAGTCTCTCCGGGAGATGAACTGCGTGGACACTTTTAAAAAACATTTGAAGACTTCGCTTTTCAAAAAAGCTTTTAGTTAACAAGATTTTATTTTCAATTTTTACTGCCCTTTTATGATGCTACACATGTGATGTAAATGTATGTTTATTGTTTCTGTGTACAGCACTTTGTGATTTTATCTGCGAAAAGCGCTTTATAAATAAATACTTACTTACTTACAATAAAACGCATCACATCATAGCCGATCAATCAGATTAAATGTAATGTATGGCAACAAAAAGTATTGATGAGCACTGATAAAGCTATCATAGTAGGTGACTTTAACATTCACGTTAATGATGAAAACAACAGCTTAAATAAATTATTTATCTCACTATTAGATTCAATCGGCTTTACACAAAATGTAAACAAACCAACTCATTATCTCAATCATGCCCTGGACCTTATTCTAACATATGGTTTAGATATTGATCACCTGACAATATATCTCAAAATCCTATTCTTTCAGATCACTTCCTGTTATTCTTTAAATTCAGAATATCAGCCTGATTAAACTACAGTACACTATAGTAGATCACTGTCTGAGAAAGCTGTAACTCGATTTAAAGATTTAGTTCCATCATTGTTTACCTCTGATCCATATGATATTTCAACAGAGAATAACTATCAATGTCTGACACTAGAGAAAATAGATCATCTTATAATATTTCATAAAAAGGTTGTCCCCTGATATAAATCTGAATTGCATCTTTTAAAACAGGCATCGCGGAAATGATAAAGGAAGTGTCTCTCCTCAAACATAGTAGAAGTTCATACTGCCTGGAGAAAAAGTTTTTTTTTATGAAAAAGTTATCTGCAAAGCTAGAACCTCCTATTATTCAACTTTAATAGAGGAAAACAAAAATAATCCATGGTTTCTATTCCACACTGTAGCCACGCCCACTAAAAGCCACAGCTCTGTTGAACCCTCTATTCCTGTCAACCTGAGCAGTGACGACTTCATCAACTTCTTTACTGATAAAATTCTAACAATTAGAAACAAAGCTAATGTCCCCCCTGCAGGAGTGATCAATACTTTATTAAACAAAGCAGCTCCTAAAATATCCCCAACATGCAGCTTTTATTTACATAGTTTCACTCCAATTGGTCTATCTGAACTGACCTCAATAGTTAGTGCTTCTAAACCAACAACCTGTCTTTTAGATCCAATCCCAACTCCACTATTTAAAGATGTTCTTCCACTAATCAGCACTAATATGATGAACTACATTAATACATCTATAGTAACAGGTTATGAACCACAGGCCTTTAAAACCTCTGTAATCAAACCTCTCCTTAAAAACAACCATTGATCCAAGTGACTTGTCCAATTATAGACCAATATCTAATCTCTCTTTATTTACAAAATTATTGAAAAAGTCATCACAGGTCAACTATGTGATCACCTTCATAGGAACAATTTATAGAGAGCTTTCAGTCTGGCTTTAGAACCAATCACAGCACAGAGACTACAATCACATCTCTCTGTCTCCCTGCTTGTTTTAAATCCCTCACATGTACGAGCTCACACTGAAAGTGCGTCACCGCTGACAGAGTTAAAACAGAGTTTTTAGTCATGTTTTATAATGATAAAATTTATTGTTTATTTACTGCTGAATGAGACATGAGACAACGGTTCTACACAATACAAGTGATGAGCTGAGCTCCTCTTCTGCAGCAGCTGTGAACATGCATATGAGTGAGACAGAGCACAGAGGGGAGGGGGGAGGAGGTAAAGGCGGAGCCATCAGGGAGGCTACATTTAAAATCATGCTAGCTTTTGAAAATTACCTACCCTACCTTTAAAGTTATCCCAACCACCAAGTGTATCATATTTTTCCTGCAGTCTGTGCCTTGTCCTCGCCCTACAAGAGACACTTTTCTATTTCAGGTGTCTTGATGCTTGAACTGGTGGTTCCTGAACTAGTCTAGAACATTCTGATGGTCTATCCTTCTATTCTATCCTGTTTGTCCTTCTGTTCACTAACGCCAACCAGTGGAACCAGATGTTCTCCACCTCTGAACCTGGTTCTAACGGAGGTTTATTCCTATAAAAAAGAGGGAGTTTTTTTTTCCCACTGTCACTAAATGTTTGTTCATGTGGATCTTGTTGGGTTCTTTCTTACTATGGACTTTATTTTTTGTGAAGCGCTTTGAGATGATTTGTTGTAGTTTGCGCTACATAAATAAAGTTGAATTGAATGGAGGTCATTTTCTCAGTTTTAGAGTTAATGTGTCTATACTTAGAGCCTGAAAATGTATTTATTTAGAATTTAAATAATTGGTGTCATTTTATTCTATAAATAATTGTACTTTGTGACAAACCTTTTATTTTATACAGCTGCCTTTGTGGAAAATAAATTAATTTCCAATTGTGGTAGATTGTGTCTCTACCTGTTTAAGTTTCTACATGAGATGTTTACTGTATGCAAGGGACCCGTACCAAGATTTATTACCAACAATAATACTATTTAATTGAGCTACTTTTTACTTGTACTTAAATATTTTATGCATGACTTACTTGTACTTGAGTACAATCTCAATCAAGTAACAGTACTCGTTACACCTCTGATTACCAGTGACTCATTAGTTACCTGTTTGCTTGACGAGGTTCCCTGGACCAATGAAAACATCCCATAGCATTATGTTACCGCCCACTGGTGATACATGTGTTAGTGGCTCAGGTTAGTAAAAACATGTGTAAAAGTTGGCACAGATACTCTCTAAGGGACACTATTCTGGAAAAAGGCTTTGGCCACTCAAAAATTAAATATGGCGGCCATTTTTTAAGACGGCCACCATTGCTATTCAGTGATAATTATATCACCAAAAAACGCTTGGATCGGGTCAAACGAGGTGTCAACGGAAAGGTGTGGTCCTCCCAAGTTCGAATATGTGCATCCTCCCCCGGACAGAGTCGGGACTGCGCCCGCTAGAGGTAACACACTCAATCGCCTCAAAAACTTGGGAAAAATCAAAAACTGCTCGGATCAGGTCAAACGAGGTAAATGGTAAATGGACTTGATTTATATAGAGCTTTATCACCACTGAAACAGTCTCAAAGCGCTTTACATATCAGCTCATTCACCCAATCACTCTCACATTCACACACCAGTGGGACAGGACTGCCATGCAAGGCACTAGTCGACCACTGGGAGCAACTTAGGGTTCAGTGTCTTGCCCAAGGACACTTCGACACATAGTCAGGTACTGGGATCGAACCCCCAACCTCTCGATCAGAAGACGACCCACTACCACCTGAGCCACGGTCGCCCTCAGTGTGTCAACAGAAAGGTCTGGTCCTCCCGAGGTCACAGAAGTTTGGTGTTTTCCTGCACCAGGGGTAACCTCAGAGGGGTATGAGCAAAGGGGAGAGACTTTGATAGTGCTTTCTCCCATTGACTAAGGTTACCCCTGGTGCAGGAAAACACCAAATTTTGCCAAATCAAACATTGATCTTGAAAAATGGCCACCATATTTAATTTTTCAGTGACCAACGCCTTTTCCCAAAATGATGGCCCGTAGAGAGTATCTGTGCCGAATTTCATACTTTTATACCAAAGTGAACGATTCTCTTGAAATATGTAATTAATCTGCTGCACTATATAGCAAACAATATATTCCGTGTTTATTTCTTTCAAAAGCAATCTTTATAGATTAAATTTGTCTTAAAAAAATAAAAAAAGAAAGAAGCTAGTACTTTAGTTGCTCAGTTTTCTCAGGGCAGTTGAAAGCGTCGTCTCATTATTGTTATCTTGTGATAGAAAAGGGTTGATGTTTAGCGTTTTGACTTAAATACATGGTTTTATACTCATAAAAGCATATTACACAATGAGTGGATTCTAAATACATGTAAATTCATATTAAAAAAAAGCATTGAAACATGTTCGCCTTCATTTATTGTGTTTATTCATGATTGTAGTGTTTGAATTTAAACAGACATTTCACATCGATTCCTTCATCATTGACTAGTTTGGCATGATATAAAACTTTTTATAATTCTAAATTATTGTAACAATACATTGTATTTAACATAATCCTTTATTTACAGACAGTTTGATATGTTTGATGTTAACGTTACTACGACAAAGATTGTTGTGCTTATTATGAAAAGACATTAACGTGTAAAAAATGTGCAACTGAGAAAAAAGTTGATTCCAATTAATTCCAATACAAAAAAACCAAAGAAATATAATTGTAACCTTGTAAGATAGATATATAGTATTGAAGTTTAGAAATTCATTAGAGCACCGTGAAGTTATTTTCTTAATGTAAACAAATGTAAAAGCTTCTCTTTGTCCTGTTTTATAAAAAAAAATAAATCAAATAAAAAAGTGATTTGAAAAGAAAGAAATGAACCTGCTGATGATTTAATGAACTAAACAACAGCTTATTTCACAGATTCCTCCACAAAACAGAGGCTAAGATTTGTAATAGGGCTGGACGATATGGACCAAAACTCATATCTCTATATTTTTTATGAAAACCATATAAATCTGGATAATTTTAATTCAAATAAAGTTTGACCAGAAAGACTATTGGTTAAATTTGCTGATGAAAAATGTCACACAGACATATTTATTAACAGCTGATCAATATGTGCCACTTTAGTCTTTTTCTCCTCTAACGGACAGCACGTGTGAGTGAGTTCTGTAGTGTGGATGGTTTAGATGAAGGTCTGGGTTAGAACACGCTCAGTGATCATCTAACTGTGATTTACATGTTCTGAGAAATAGAAAAAGAAACGACTCCTGAAAAAAGTATTTTAATATGAAATAAGATATAAAATGATAAAATTGTAGGTGATATAGTTATTTTCTGTATCGCCAAAATAGAAAGCTCAATATATCTTAATTCCCGATATATCGCCCAGCCCTACTTGTAATGTCATTGCCAGGGTTGGGGTCAATTACATTTTTTAAATTACAATTACGTCTTCAATTATCCAATTACAATTCAATTATGATTACGGTGACCAGCATTTCTTACAATTACAAATATTATTTTCCCCCTGAGAGTCAATTACAATTACGTTCTCAATTACTAAATTTCAATGACTGATCCTTCAATAAATAACTAGTATTAAATGTAACCTCATGTGTTAACTACTCTAATGCGTGGGCGTCTGAGTCACTATAAACATAGATTCATATAATTATTAAATGGTAAAATTATGGGTACAAATGATCTGAAACATATTTTATTAAATGTTAATGTGTAAGACATTAAACTCTAACATGACTCATTGGTTTTGCCTTTAATTAGTTTGTAACTTGACAATTTTCATTTAAAATTACATGTAAAAAATCAATTATAGGAACTCAATTACATCATAATTGTAATAATTATCAAATACAATTATAATTGACCCCAACCCTGGCCCTAGCATAACAATAGAGGGCAACCAGACATTTAGCTTATGGCTGTTACGGACCAGAAGAGATGAAAGATGTGCACCAGCAGAGCCCTGGGAGCCTAAAAATGAGCAAACAGGTAAAAAAATGGATCTCGCACACTCTCACGCGCACACGCACACACACACACAGTTCATTGTGTGAGTGAGTTATGATCTATAAACCATGGATGTCAAACTCATTTTAGTTCAGGGGCCAAATATGGACCAGTTTGATCTCAGATTATAGGCAGAAAAAACATTAATTAATTAATTTAACATGAATATGCCATAGTTTGCACTTCCAGGTACAAATTACATATAAAGTAAATAAGAGACCAAAGCATTACGTCACCTTAAACTTAAACTCACTTACATTTCTTTGATATTATGAACATATGTTATTTAATTTAGTAGAATTATTTGAGGAAATTTGCAGGATTTTGAAAAAATTTAGTTTTGTATCAATTTGATAAATTTTTTTTACATGAGATACAGTATAAGCGTAGAAAATCTGTAAATTTGTGTCTATGTTTATTTGAAGTGGCTGAGATATCTATAACTGAATTATTTTGTATTTTACACAATGTTTAATTTCTCCTGCGGGCCAATGGATGCTCTAAAGGACCAGATCTGGCCCCCGGACCTAGAGTTTGACACATGTGCAGTAAACAGTAACATCATTTCTTCTCTGCTGTCACACTGGATAAACTGTAGAACATTCTAAACCTGGCACACATTACATAAACGCTGATCAAATATTTAAACAGTGTCACAGTAGAGGTTAGAGGTTCAACTCCTACCAACCAATGCCCCACAGAAGGCACTTACTGCCAACGTGTCAAGTTTAAAGTTACATAAAATAAAACAACATGAAAAACTGTTCATAAAAATTACCATAAAAATGAGGTTTTCAATTTTCCCATAAAAATAATCCCAAAGATTGACCTACAGCATGAGAACTAGTCAAGTTTGAATGATTCTGACTTCACTGATCTGATGATTCTCTGAAAGTTTGCTCGATCTGCTCCAGAGTTTTTCCTTTAGTTTCAGGGACAAAGACCATGGTGAAGATGACGTTGAGGATACACATACAAGCAAAGAGCCAGAATGTTCCTGCCCTGGTCAGAGATTTCTGGAACACAGAGAAGTCAGGAATGTTTAGGGAGATGGAACTTCCTGTTTGGTTCAGGATTGAGTATAAAATCAGTGTTTCTACGGTAACGCACCAGTGTACCTCAAAGAACTCATCCATAGTCACAAACCAACATCTCCTCTGACAGTCACCACCTCCTTGTCTCCAAAGACAAATCTTCAAACTATGGGCGATAGGACCTTTCAGGCTGTGGAATACCCTCCCCAACCACCAGAGGGCGCCACAGTCTATTAAGGCTTTTAAAAACTATTTATTCTCTGTCGCATTTTATTAAAATGTTTCTTACTGTTTTTACTGTTTCTATATGTTTGGTGCTTTTATTTCCCTGAAGCACTTTGAGATGTGTTTTCATGTGTAAAGTTTAAAATTTAGTATTATTGTATATTATATTAGGGACATTATTCAACAATAAAATACACACAATAAGATGTTTTCATATGAACAATTCTTACAAATCAAAAATGTTTACTTTTAACCAGTTTCATTATATTGATTTTTTCTCCATAAATTTGCCAGTATCAATTTTCAATTGCCAAATACGTATTCGCCTTGTGAATACAGGTCTCACCTAGTTATTATTATTATAACAGACACAGGTACAAACCCTGGGGAATCAGCTTCTCCTATATACTGTATGTGTATTATATTCATACATTTGTATTATTGTATTTGGCAATACAGTTGTTCTCGTAGTAGTTATTTTTCTTCTGCAACTCATTGTCCTAGAACTCCTCCTACATTATTAATGCAGCACTAATAACACGTATATAATCTCATAGATAATGTCAAGGTCAAGGTTGCGTCTAGTGTCAAAAAACTAAATTTACCATATCTTTA
This sequence comes from Gouania willdenowi, assembly GCF_900634775.1. NCBI lineage: Eukaryota > Metazoa > Chordata > Actinopteri > Blenniiformes > Gobiesocidae > Gouania > Gouania willdenowi. The sequence continues at coordinate 42,557,273 of NC_041052.1, forward strand.
CCAATATTTATCACTTACATTTATGAAAAGTTCATCTCAAGTGCAGTATTTTATTTTAAAGCTGTACCAGTAAAAGATCAGTAGGGGTCAAAGTTCATGACGTCACAAAGAAAAATAAATAAACAAAATGCCTGACAACAATTTGGTCAATGATTTTCTGAAAATCATTTTTTTCTGGAGACAAATATCTCTGACCCTCACGGTAAAATGTGTTCATGTCTGAAATGTGTAGAACGTTCTAGCAAAAGTTCATGCACAGACATGTCATGACGACATACAGTAGGAATAACTAACTGTGTGAACATCTTTATGTTCCAGAAACATCCATTATATTTATTTACAGGTCTTCAGTGTAAAAACTCACCATCATATCTTGAAATGTTTTGGTGACGATGAAGGCCAAGCTCCAGTTGGTGAGAACACAGAGAGAACTGCCGACTCCTCTCACCTTCACTGGGAAGATCTCAGACATAATCAACCATGGGACGGGACCCCAACCCAGGGCAAAACCTGCACAACAACGGCCCCTCCATGCTTTATTATCACAGATTTTATATTAAAAAAAACAAATAATTATCTGTTCAACAGAAACAGAAATTCTAATCAAGTAAATCATACATAAAATACTCAAGTACAAGTAAAAAGTAGCTGAATTAAATAGTACTTAATGTGAAAGTTACTACTGTAGTTACTACAAATACCAGAACTGAAAATAATGAAGTCATCAGAAAATCACATGAGTAGAAGTTTAAAAACAACTCACAATAAAGGTACCTATCAAAATAATAATTAATTCATTATCACTGACACAACTACAGTTCTAATTGAGCCCAACCCTGCTATACAGCTGTTGAAACCACTGGATAAATGAATGGTAAAGGTGTATCTAGTTAATCAGACCATGAGAATAAAAACTCACCTGCGATAAAAACAGCTACGCTGGCCAAAGCCAACCAGGACATGTCAGTGTGGACTCCTCCCTCAGGTGTACTCACCAGGTAGAAATAAACACCCATTGCTGTGGTGCTGATTGCCATGGCAACACCTGGTCAACCATATACAAAGATTGTGTGTGTTAATAATCGTACCAACCACAGGATAATTCTAAATGATGGTAAAAACCTGAAATGATGAGAAGAATCTTCCTTCCAGCTTTGTCCATAATTAACGCTGCTACAGCTGTAAAAACCACCTGAATAACACCAACGATCAGAGAAGCCAAGTCACTCTCCTAAAAAACAACACAAAAACACTTTTTATTCACATTTCACTGAGAGCACGTAGTGAAAATAAATAAAACATATCTAATACAGTTTTAAATCAATATTTTAGTTTAGTTTTTTTTTTAAAGGAAGCATTTTAAAAAATGAGATTTAATGAGTCCTCACCAGGGTTGGAGTCAAGCATTCACACGTTCTGATTCTTCTGACTGGATATTGACCTGCCACAACTCTTAATCAACTTACACCATTAATATGAAATGTCCCAATACTTCGTGGTAATGCTGCTGTGTAATTTGTAAAACACTTTTACTTTTAATGTAATATTAAGTTTTATGTTTTTACTGTAAACTGCTCTATCTTTAACTCAAAGACAGAATATTAGAACCAAATGTTGTCCACTGTCTAATCTGTAATTCTGAGCAATTTGTAGAGATTTTACTCTGACAAATAAATTGACCCTGTTTGTCATACAAATATTAACTGATTTACACCATTCAAAGATCAAAATGTTCTGCTGCTTAGTGACAATGATAATATCTCATTTAAAAAATGTAAAATGCTAACTCTTATTTTTAATGTAATTTAGGGTTTTATGCAAATGTAACTGCTATTGCAAGTCTTACAGTGTTCAATAATTGGGTCTGTTACAGTGTAACAGCTGCTGCTCATCAACTTTGAAGATAAACAACTGTTAAAGTTTGAATCCTGCAGCTACAGTTACAGTTTATAGCTTAAAATGTTGCTTTCTTATAATTGTACTTTTAGTGGGAATGCTTAGCATTCATCTATCAGATCAGAGCCTGCTTCTACCTTCCTTTGAGCAATAATCAAATCTTACCCTGCACAATGTCTGTAACTCTGAAGATTTAACAACCACTTATTTACAGTCAATGACTGAACATAATGTTGTTAGTTCTCTCTGAATACTGCCTACAAATATCTATGTTGGTAATGTGTACAAACTTGTGTTCATTGACAATAAACACATACAGCCATAGAGGTTTTTCACATTCACACGTACATTGTCGCAGCAATGCACATTTTTCTAGTTGTAATTAATTATGAATTATGTGATAATTACAACAGACCCCAACCCTGGTCCACACATGAAGGAAATGGTGTGTCACCTTAAAGTGTGCCTGTTCAAATATATTCTCTGCGTAGAACATGATGGTATTAATTCCTGACATCTGTTGGAAGATCATCAGCAGGATTCCTATCGCCAGAGGTTTGTAGACGTGAGCCTCCTTAAGGTCAGACATCTGGAAGGAAGAGCACTGGGAACATAATAAAATAAACAGCCACAGGTTACACATGGATAGCTATGATATGATAAGCAGTTAGCTAGCTAGCTAGTAGCCATCCCAGAGCTCACCTCCTCATCAAAGGCCTCCTTTATACGGTCACACTCATATTCTACAGGAGCATCAGGTCCTCGTAGGTAGCGTAACACTTCCTCAGCCTCTCGCTGCTTCCCCCTGGACAGTAAGAAACGTGGCGTCTCAGGCATGAAGCACATGCACACCAGGAGCAGCGTGGGTGGGATGGAGCTACAGATAGCGAGCCAGCGCCAGTCCAGGAAAAGACCTAAGAAAAAACATCCAACAGATAAAGAACTAAAAAAAAAAGACTTGTTCTTTATGTTCCAACTGTAAAATCAAGATATATATGGTTGAAATAAACAACAGGGAGAAAAGGAATAGACATACGTAGCCTATCCAACAAGACTCAAAACTGGTCCCATCTTCTTTCAAAGATGTGAGTCTTGAGCTGTAGTTGTCCTGTCAACTGTTCCATTGAGTAAACCTGTCTGATTTTTAGTATCCATTGTGAGACTGTAGGTGGGTCATGTTTCAAACAGCAGATTCTTATCATTTTTCTTGCCGTCATTAGCAGGAGATGCAGCATAAACCTGTGGTCCTGGGACAGATCATCAGGGAACATGTCCAGTAAAAACGTTAAGTAGCTTATCTATTAGTCCTTTAACTTCAGTCCAAAAGTGATGCAAAATGGGGCAGTCCCAAAATCCAATATTTGTTTTTATTTGTTTAAAAATAATTGTTTTAGATTTTGCTGCTTTACCAGACCCCTAACGCTGACAAGCCACACTACAGAACTCACTCACACATGCTGTCCCTTAGAGGAGAAAAAGCGGAACATATTGTGTCTGTGTGGCATCACAAATTTAACCCTGAATTGTGTTTCTGCTCAAACTTTATTTGAATTAAAATAATCAAGGTTTCTATTGTATATCGACATTTTGAGAAAAAATATTGAGATATGAGTTTTGGTTCATATTGCCCATCCCTATACAATACACCTGTACAGCACATCCCACTCACTATCCATCACACTGGAACATTGGTATTTGTTTGGTTAAATCAGCACCTGTGTTTAAAACATTATTGTATTAAAAACAATATTAATTAAAAAAATGGGTTTTTTATTTCTCTTCATTGTGACAGAAATATTAGTGTGATATTTTACCAGGACATGTCATCTTTGTCCAGTTTATCCCAGGGACTCTGAACGCATCTCGAGGAACACGTTAATTTAAATAACCATAACTCACTAATATTTGCTCTGTTTGAGAAATTCTACCAGTTTCTGAAAGATGAGTTGTTTATTACAGTAACTTTACTCACATGTGACAGAATCATTAAAGATGTGGTTTTGTTTTGATGAAATAGTCTCGCATGAGGAAAAGAGACTGAGATGGATTTATTAATAAATATCATGATGAAGATCAATTCAGAGAAGGATTAGAAAACCAAGGAGGAACTTAGCATGGAGGAAGTGAAGGTAAAGATTCATCATCTGGTCTAGAACTCATCACCTCCGTCTCCATGACAACAGACAGAATAAAGCTCAGAGTCAGCATGAAGTGTATATTTAACGATTATTTACTGTTCTGTGAGACTTGAGGGTTTTTTTCTATTAAAATAATAATAATAATAATAATAATAATAATAATTTGTAGGAGGAGATGTTTACAATTATTTTAAGAAAGTTTATATGAGATGTTTCAAGGACAGATTGTTATAATGTATAATAAAGTCTTTGTTATAAAGAGAGAAATTAATTTTTAAACCGTTATGGACAAAAACTACTTAATCATCTACTATATTTATTTTGCTTTTACAAGGAAGATTTACGAAAAATGTCGAATAAGTATTTTTTGAGTATGCTGAGGTCAGCACAAGTGTCCTCTTTTATGAAAGTGAAGATATGGTCACATTAGTTATGGGGAAAGTGCGTATGTGTATATAAAATGATCAGACTAGACTCTAACCCATCTTTGTTCAGTCAATAACCAACATTCCTCCATATTTAGTACGTAAACATGAGCTATTTTATCCCTGCTTTGAAGCTAATGATGAATCTAAAGTTATGGTAACAACAACAACAAGAGGAACCTCTGACACGCCCCTCCCCCATCCCTGCTAACAAACATTTATTGGAAAAACATGACATGTATTTAGCTAACAAGGTTAGCGATAAGATGATTTTACACAGGTCAAGGTCTGAGGTAGAGATGAGTCAGCAAATATTTAGTCACAAGATTCTGACAATATTTGATTAAACAATTCAATACACTTTCTACCTCGTCTGGAACGATGACTAAAACAAAGTGGATTTAGCTACTAACCATGATGTCATGTCCTCTAGAACACTGGTTCTACACTGGTTTTAGGACCACCATTCATCCATACTTCCATACTTATAGTATAGAAGCCAGAACAAGCAAAATATCAGATATGTTTTAATGAAAACAGTTTGAACCCAACATACAGTATAATATGCGTCGTCACACGATGGTCCTTAGCATGAGAACAAACCGCAGCGTTTCATCTAAAGTTCTGTTTACACAACAACGTTTTGCTTCTATTTCCGTTTTTCCCCAAAAAAGTTCCACATTCACACGACAACGTTTTCTAAACAATGTCTGTTTACATGAGAAGGTGAAAAACATCAAAAACCAGGTAGTAAACATTCCAGACCAATAGATGGAGGCGTGGTTTATCAATGAACCAAAATAAGACACTTCCTGTTTGTCTCACTCTTTGGAATTTAACTGAACTAACGTAACTGAAGTATTGTTTGTTTATTTATTCTGACCAATCACAGATCTGACCTGGGGTCAGACTTAATTACTATCTTTTTAACGTGGTCTCTGATTGGATGAATGTCATGTGATGTGTTTGGATCAGAGCGAGAAACAATGTTTGCTGAGGAGGTAAATGGATGATGTAGAATAAATGTTATAAAATGCATAAATGACTCATTTTTCACTGGTTGTGTAGCTGTGTGCGTCATATGTGTGTGTGTTACAGCAGTGTTAACACATGCTTTACAGCAGCATTAAACCTCTACGTAGCATCTGTAGCTTAGCATCAAGCTGTTTGTCATGTTTACAGTTTAATGTTGAATGACTAAATATTAAATAAAGCTGAGTCATTAAAGAAACTCTCCTACATGTGTACAGATGTGAATAGTGTAACATCAATGGGTTCAGGATTACAGAGAGATCAGCTTTATTCTGACGACTACAGGTCTAACTTTGTAGGTCTGATTAAAGCTAAAGCTAAAGCTAACATCTGAGGCTCTGCAGTGAACATACAGTAACACAGAAATATTGTTTCTCTGTTCACACACAGACATAAGGGTAAACCTTTTTAAAAAGTTACACGCCGCTATCGTGTAAACGCACCGCCAACACTTTTGTGTTTTCATTAGCCCGAGACCCTCTTTTTGGGTCACGACCCACAAGTTGAGAATCACTGCTCTAGAATCATAACTACTGTATGTTGTAAAAGCGATGGCTGAGCTACTAAACCTGTTGACTTTCTTAGTAACGGTAAAACAGAAAGCGTGACGTACCTGCCAGATAAACTCCCATGATGCCTAGCACCACCATCAGCTGCACACATGATCCTAAGGTCCCACGCACTCTCTCATGGGCCATCTCAGAGATGTAGAGCTGTGTGTGAACAACAATACACACGTTTTCATCCATTAACCTGGTACCAGGGTTGGGCTCAATTACATTTTTAAATTACAATTAGGTCTTCAATTATTCATGTTCAATTACAACTGATTTACAATTACGTTGGGTGACATTTTTTATGAATTACAAATAAGATTAAAATTATTATTCTCCCCCCGAAAGTCAATTACAATTACATTCTCAATTACTAAAGTTGAATTACAATTAACCCCAATTACTGAGCCTTGAATAAAAAACCTTATTAAACGCAACCTTCCTCTTGTGTTAGCTTTCTGTTAGCATCTCTAATGCTAACGGGTCAGTTTGACCCATGTCTTAAATCAGCTGTAAAATACTATTATTGTTATTATTATTGTTATTATTATTGTTAGGCTTGCTAATCAGTTAAAATGTTGGTATTAATATTTTTGGTGTGGCTGTCGAAGCCTTTTTTGCGTCAGTATATTGTTAGATTTATATTATTTTTAGGTAAACCTGATATTAAACATATTCTAATAATTATTAATGTGTCAGACATAGAACTGTAACATGGTTCACCAGGTTTGTGTTTAATTAAATTGTTAATGATAAAATTCCCATTACAATTACAATTATAAAGTAGATTATCTGGACTCAGTTACAATTCAATTACAATTAAAACAGCAATAGATTTTTCCAGTTACAATTATGTCATAATTGTAATTTAATTATCAATTACAAGACTACAATTATGATTGACCCCAACCCTGCCTAATATACATCACTATGGACCATTTTCCTCTCTAATGGTTAATAGTTTTTACATTTTAAATTAATAATCATGTATAGTATAACAAGTCTTAATAATTATTAATAATATGTAGTACAACAGGCTTTAATAATTCATAATAATATGTAATGTAACAGGTCTTAATAATGAGTAATAATAAATATTATAACAGGCTTTAATAATTCATAATAATATGTAATGTAACAGGTCTTAATAATGAGTAATAATAAATATTATAACAGGCTTTATTAATTCATAATAATATGTAATGAAACAGGTCTTAATAATGAGTAATAATAAATATTATAACAGGCTTTAATAATTCATAATAATATGTAATGAAACAGGTCTTAATAATGAGTAATAATAAATATTATAACAGGCTTTAATAATTCATAATAATATGTAATGAAACAGGTCTTAATAATGAGTAATAATAAATATTATAACAGGCTTTAATAATTCATAATAATATGTAATGAAACAGGTCTTAATAATGAGTAATAATAAATATTATAACAGGCTTTAATAATTCATAATAATATGTAATGAAACAGGTCTTAATAATGAGTAATAATAAATATTATAACAGGCTTTAATAATTCATAATAATATGTAATGAAACAGGTCTTAATAATGAGTAATAATAAATATTATAACAGGCTTTAATAATTCATAATAATATGTAATGAAACAGGTCTTAATAATGAGTAATAATAAATATTATAACAGGCTTTAATAATTCATAATAATATGTAATGAAACAGGTCTTAATAATGAGTAATAATAAATATTATAACAGGCTTTAATAATTCATAATAATATGTAATGAAACAGGTCTTAATAATGAGTAATAATAAATATTATAACAGGCTTTAATAATTCATAATAATATGTAATGAAACAGGTCTTAATAATGAGTAATAATAAATATTATAACAGGCTTTAATAATTCATAATAATATGTAATGTAACAGGTCTTAATAATGAGTAATAATAAATATTATAACAGGCTTTAATAATTCATAATAATATGTAATGAAACAGGTCTTAATAATGAGTAATAATAAATATTATAACAGGCTTTAATAATTCATAATAATATGTAATGAAACAGGTCTTACAGGAACTACCAGAGATGCGATGCCGCTGGCGAAGCCGGTGAGCGCTCTGCCCAGGTACAGCATCCACACGCTGCGTGCAGCGATAATGATGGTGAAGCCGAAGACAAACGGCAGCGAGCTGAACATCAGACTCAGCTTTCTGCCAATTCTCTCCACCATCCAACCAGCGAGGAGCCCTCCTACCATCGCCCCCAGCGTCACTATGGACTAAAACACAAAACGTTCAATAGTCTCATTTATGTTTTTATATTTTTTCATATTTCTATTGAGTTGAAAAGGTGATATTATCCATATGTACAGTATGCCCAGGTTTAAAGTCAAAATAAAAGCATTATTTGATCAACTGCAATTTATTTGTCTTTTTTTCCCTTTCCAAAATATTGTGACATTTATGTCAAATTCATTTTAATTCTGGAGTCAAATAGACAAAAAAAACAAGTAATTTTAACATTATTAGTTTACACTTCTGCATATACACAAAATATTAAATATGTAAAAAACGACAATATTCAAGCAATTAGGGCCGCGCAGCAGAGCTGTGTGTTATTCTCACCCTGTACTTAAGTCAGTCACTTCATCCCGGTTACACACTGTGGGTGGAGCCTCCCTGAAATGTGGGTGTTCCCATTCAAATCTGGCTTTACGCGCATTCTCCAGTGTGCGTAAGTCCTTTTCCTCTTATGTTCTTCTAACCCTAGAATAAGTGCAGCGCCCCCATAAGGTGAAACATTATATTGCACTAGAAATATGGACTTAGTTACATTTGAAGCCACACAGACTCATGTGTCGTGCAGCAGCAGCTGTGATCACTCAGCTGCTGCTGTGTGATTAATTAAAACTGTGACAGACACAGACTTCTGTCCACGTTGGTCACAGTGATTCAACTATTTTATGTTTAGTGTATCTGTAGTGGATCACAGTTTGATCCACTACAGAGTGAAACATGCTGTCATATGCAGATGAGGATGGAACACAAACTGTTCCCACACATATTTTAATGAGGCTCAGGTCACTTTAAACTATTTATAAATAAAACTGTGTATTATAGAAGTTAATAGTTCTGTTTCACTGTAAACATCCCTCTGTATTAAAGCAGGACGCTCTGTGGACGCGTTATTACATCATATCTACATCATATAACTCTGTCACACTTTACAGTGATGATGATGATGACGACAACAACAACGGAGAGATATTTTAACTGTGACTCAGTCACACTGCAATAATCTGATCAATAATCTGATCATATCAACCTGTTACATTGTTTATCAATGAAGGCGTTTCAAATTAAAAGTGAACTTTATCATTTTCACAGATTTCAATGAAATTTACAAGTGTTGGTAAAACTCCAGGTTCAGTGATTTCTAAACAGCCCAAAAAAATGACATCACCGCCTCCTTTCCTTCAGCCCCGCCTTCATTCACACATAGAAGTGCGTAACTGTAGGTGTAAACTATACATTATTAAAAAAAAGTATAAACTATACATTAAAAAAACAAACTATAAACAGAATTGTTACTGTGTAAAATTGTATCGTCCCTATTAAAAAAAAAACTTCTATTATTAATATTTGTTAACTACTTATGTGTAAGCCATAGAACTGTTTTGTGTTTAATTAAATTGCAATTAAAAGTTTTTACTGAATTTCAATGATAATTACAATTACAAAATAAATTATCTCCACTTAATTCCTATTAAATTACGATTACAACAGTGACAGATTCTTAAAATTACAATTACGATTATAATAGTGCCATCATTGTAATTAATTATCAATTACACGATTACAATTATAATTGGCCCAATCCCAATACTAAATATGTACTCTAATATGGCTATTGCTTACATCAGAGTCGGGGGCAATTATAATTGTAATTGTGTAATTGATAATTAATTAAAATTATGTCGTAATTATAACTGTAATTTAAAAAATCTGTTGCTGTCGTAATGGTAATAAAATTGTAATTGACTTTAGATAATTGAATTTGAATTGTAATTTTGGCATGAAATTTCCACAAAAATTGTCGAATATAATTTAACGCAAAACTGTGGAACCATGTTACGGTTCTATGTACAGTTCTACACATATGTAGTCAATTATTAATAAAATATGTTTCATATCAAGCTTTCACACATTTTACCATTTAAAAATATAAATCTAGGGGTAGTGACACAATAAAGGCTCAGACGTCCACATCATAAATATTAATATCAATATATTCATTGATTAGGAACCTAATAAGGTAACTAATAGATGAGAAACTATTTATATGAAATATCATATTTATTAGTGTATTTTACAGCTGATTTAAGAGCCGTTATCAAGGTTAAGTTTTATGAGGTTATTTATTTCAGACTCAGTAATTGTGATTGTCATTAAACTTTAGTAATTAAGGATGTAATTATAATGAACTTTCTGAGGATAAAAAATAATTTCATTAAATTGTGATTGAAAAGTGATAGATCGTTGATTAATTACATCATACGCACCCCAAACCATGAAGCCTGGTCATCGTTCAGCCTCAGATGGGGGTCATCAATGGTGGTGAGATCAGGAATAGCAGGAGAGCTGTACCCCAGCACAAAGCCAAAGCTCAGTGGGCCCAACACGGACACAAACGTAGCTAAATACAGCTTAGAGTTCTTCACTTTACTGTGGAAACACAAGATAGAACCATTACTGCACCGTCATCACACTATCACTGCTTCTCAGAACAGACACTGAGTGCATCCTATCTACTACACAACTCACTCACACGTGCTGTCCCTTACAGGAGAAAAAGATTAAAGTGGAACATATTGATCAGATGTTTGTTAATAAATGCCACAGAAACTGGAAATGGTTTTGTGCTGCGTTAATGGAAACGTTAGAGGGTTTTTAAGGTGTCTCCTGCAGTAGCAGTGGTTCTCAAACAGGGGTACGCGATGGCACTACAGGGGGTACTTACTTATTAAACTTATGGGGTTCAATTTTAAATACAATATATAGAGTGAATATTTAAATTAATATTCTCTATCACAATTAGGGGTGTGAAAAAAAATTGATGTCACGATATATTGCAATTTAAAAAAAAATTTTTTATACTTAATCAGTATTTTTGTGTATTTGTGCAATATTTCAGTGGTTACAATGCTTTCAATATGTTGCAATGATTATTTGATGCACTTGATTTTATGATGACAGTGTGTAATACCTGCAATATTTATGTATACACATACATTTTATTTTCATATAATCCGCTCAAATTATATGAAAATAAAACACAATAGAATAAATAATTTTTTCTTATTTTTGTGTATTATCAGTAACTCAGGGTGATTCATCCTGAATGTTCTCACTTACAGTTGTTACAATGCTGTCATTATGTTCCCATGGTTACTATGAGACTTCTACACAGTAGTTTCAGTGAAAAGAAACTTTATTTTATGATGACAGTGTGTGACACTGTATTTTCTTTTTTTCAGTGAAAATGTGTAAAAACACTAATAATAAATAATAAATCGGATGTTTTGGAGTAAATAGTTTTGACTCAATTTATCCTCTAAATAATCAATATCTTCTGATGAACATATACAGTAACTTGATTTTTCATCTCTACGTTTAATTTTGATATTAACTGGGTAGAATATCGCGATATATTGCAATAATATCGTATCGTGAACCATGTATCGCGATACCTATTGTATTGCAACATCCTTGCCAGTACTCACCTCTAATCACAATATACTGTAATCAGAATCAACTTTATTGATCATGTAATGTATGTTATACACACGAGGAATTTGACTTGGTGAACTGTGCTCTCTGTAATAATGTAAACATTAAATAATAACTATCAACTACAAAAATATAAACAGAAATATAAACAGTAGTTAAAGACCATGAGCAAAACTAAATAAAATATAACAATAATAATAATAACAATAATAATAATAATATTAATAATAATGCAGTGATGAGTAGTGCACATTTAAATTAAATAATATATGTTTATGTACATTCACAGTGACAGTTAGTTCCAGGGTCGATACGTGTTTAGTTCCAGGGTCGATACGTGTTTAGTTCCAGGGTCGTTACGTGTTTAGTTCCAGGGTCGTTACGTGTTTAGTTCCAGGGTCGTTACGTGTTTAGTTCCAGGGTCGTTACGTGTTTAGTTCCAGGGTCGATACGTGTTTAGTTCCAGGGTCGTTACGTGTTTAGTTACAGGGTCGTTACGTGTTTAGTTCCAGGGTCGTTACGTGTTTAGTTCCAGGGTCGTTACGTGTTTAGTTCCAGGGTCGTTACGTGTTTAGTTCCAGGGTCGTTACGTGTTTAGTTCCAGGGTCGTTACGTGTTTAGTTCCAGGGTCGATACGTGTTTAGTTCCAGGGTCGATACGTGTTTAGTTCCAGGGTCGATACGTGTTTAGTTCCAGGGTCGTTACGTGTTTAGTTCCAGGGTCGTTACGTGTTTAGTTCCAGGGTCGATACGTGTTTAGTTCCAGGGTCGATACGTGTTTAGTTCCAGGGTCGATACGTGTTTAGTTCCAGGGTCGTTACGTGTTTAGTTCCAGGGTCGATACGTGTTTAGTTCCAGGGTCGATACGTGTTTAGTTCCAGGGTTGATACGTGTTTAGTTCCAGGGTTGATACGTGTTTAGTTCCAGGGTCGATACGTGTTTAGTTCCAGGGTTGTCACATGTTTATTTCACAGAAACAGGTCTGACACTCTTTGACTGTTTAGCATTAATCATAGAAACAGCCTGGGGGAACAAGCTGTTTTTATGGCGGGTTGTTTTGGCATACAATGATCTGTGACGTCTGCCGGAGGGGAGGAGTTTGAACAGATTGTGTCCAGGGTGGGAGGGGTCTGCAGTGACGTTACCTGCCCGTTTCCTGACTTAAGTGTTTAATGTTCATGCTGTAAACTGTAATTTTGTCGTGGTTCCTATCTTTTATGTTATTGTCATGGCAACGGGAAGGCAGGGCCGGAGGGGAGGGGTTATGAGCGAGTGGAATGCTGGTATGAGGAAGTGGAAAGTATGCGGAAGAGAGAACGTGTGATTTTTTGAGTCTCACTAGTTTTATTTTTATTTTTGTTGGTGTTGTCACGGCCCACAGTGATACTTTTTGTTTGGTTAAATAAACCGACGTGTTGAGTGCCAACCTGCCTGGTTCCTTTCACGGAGCAGTGTCACAAGACCTTTTAGAAAGTGCATTTCCGTTATCGTGGGTTTCACTACCGGGTGTTCGATTCCCACGTTTGACTTTTTTTTCTTCCTTCATTTTAACATATTTAACACGGTAAATTACACATTTAAAAATACATATACGACAAAAATAAACATTTTAGGGTTAGGGATAGAGTTACAGTTAGGGTAAAAATAAAAGGGTTAGCAGGGTAGCTAAAAACAAATATGAGCTACACGGAACTTTAAGTCACGTGGTGCACCTATCACGTGACCTAAACTGGCCAATGGCAGCGCAACGTGTCCATAGAGAGGTAGTCTACCTTTCTATTATGTTTATTAAGTATTTCATATATAATAAATGAAAAGTGAAAAGAAACTTTATTTTATGATGACAGTGTGTGACACTGTATTTTCTTTTTTTCAGTGAAAATGTGTAAAAACACTAATAATAAATAATAAATCGGATGTTTTGGAGTAAATAGCTTTGACTCAATTTATCCTCTAAATAATCAATATCTTCTGATGAACATATACAGTAACTTGATTTTTCATCTCTACGTTTAATTTTGATATTAACTGGGTAGAATATCGCGATATATTGCAATAATATCGTATCGTGAACCATGTATCGCGATACGTATTGTATTGCAACATCCTTGCCAGTACTCACCTCTAATCACAATATACTGTAATCAGAATCAACTTTATTGATCATGTAATGTATGTTATACACACGAGGAATTTGACTTGGTGAACTGTGCTCTCTGTAATAATGTAAACATTAAATAATAACTATCAACTACAAAAATATAAACAGAAATATAAACAGTAGTTAAAGACCATGAGCAAAACTAAATAAAATATAACAATAATAATAATATTAATAATAATGCAGTGATGAGTAGTGCACATTTAAATTAAATAATATATGTTTATGTACATTCACAGTGACAGTTAGTTCCAGGGTCGTTACGTGTTTAGTTCCAGGGTCGATACGTGTTTAGTTCCAGGGTCGATACGTGTTTAGTTCCAGGGTCGATACGTGTTTAGTTCCAGGGTCGATACGTGTTTAGTTCCAGGGTCGATACGTGTTTAGTTCCAGGGTCGATACGTGTTTAGTTCCAGGGTCGATACGTGTTTAGTTCCAGGGTCGATACGTGTTTAGTTCCAGGGTCGATACGTGTTTAGTTCCAGGGTCGATACGTGTTTAGTTCCAGGGTTGTTACGTGTTTAGTTCCAGGGTTGATACGTGTTTAGTTCCAGGGTTGATACGTGTTTAGTTCCTGGGTTGTTACGTGTTTAGTTCCAGGGTTGTTACGTGTTTAGTTCCTGGGTTGTTACGTGTTTAGTTCCAGGGTTGATACGTGTTTAGTTCCAGGGTTGATACGTGTTTAGTTCCTGGGTTGTTACGTGTTTAGTTCCAGGGTTGTTACGTGTTTAGTTCCAGGGTTGATACGTGTTTAGTTCCTGGGTTGTTACGTGTTTAGTTCCAGGGTTGTTACATGTTTAGTTCCAGGGTCGATACGTGTTTAGTTCCAGGGTTGATACGTGTTTAGTTCCAGGGTTGATACGTGTTTAGTTCCAGGGTCGATACGTGTTTAGTTCCAGGGTCGATACGTGTTTAGTTCCAGGGTCGATACGTGTTTAGTTCCAGGGTCGATACGTGTTTAGTTCCAGGGTCGATACGTGTTTAGTTCCAGGGTCGATACGTGTTTAGTTCCAGGGTTGTCACATGTTTATTTCACAGAAACAGGTCTGACACTCTTTGACTGTTTAGCATTAATCATAGAAACAGCCTGGGGGAACAAGCTGTTTTTATGGCGGGTTGTTTTGGCATACAATGATCTGTGACGTCTGCCGGAGGGGAGGAGTTTGAACAGATTGTGTCCAGGGTGGGAGGGGTCTGCAGTGACGTTACCTGCCCGTTTCCTGACTTAAGTGTTTAATGTTCATGCTGTAAACTGTAATTTTGTCGTGGTTCCTATCTTTTATGTCATTGTCATGGCAACGGGAAGGCAGGGCCGGAGGGGAGGGGTTATGAGCGAGTGGAATGCTGGTATGAGGAAGTGGAAAGTATGCGGAAGAGAGAACGTGTGATTTTTTGAGTCTCACTAGTTTTATTTTTATTTTTGTTGGTGTTGTCACGGCCCACAGTGATACTTTTTGTTTGGTTAAATAAACCGACGTGTTGAGTGCCAACCTGCCTGGTTCCTTTCACGGAGCAGTGTCACAAGACCTTTTAGAAAGTGCATTTCCGTTATCGTGGGTTTCACTACCGGGTGTTCGATTCCCACGTTTGACTTTTTTTTTTTCTTCCTTCATTTTAACATATTTAACACGGTAAATTACACATTTAAAAATACATATACGACAAAAATAAACATTTTAGGGTTAGGGATAGAGTTACAGTTAGGGTAAAAATAAAAGGGTTAGCGGGGTAGCTAAAAACAAATATGAGCTACACGGAACTTTAAGTCACGTGGTGCACCTATCACGTGACCTAAACTGGCCAATGGCAGCGCTACGTGTCCATAGAGAGGTAGTCTACCTTTCTATTATGTTTATTAAGTATTTCATATATAATACCATTATATACATATTACTGCTGCCTTAGGTCAAATTGTTGCTCATCTTTCTTATATTTACAAACAATATAACACGTTTTAAACGTTATAAACAGCTTTTTAAACTGATTTATGTTGCTGCTTTGTTTTATTTCATCCTAGTTCCATAAATTAACTCCTGATATTGTTTTTATTCTTATCATTTTCACTGTTGTTCTGGCATATTGTATATTGGAATGTAGTGTTCCTATTAAATAAATAAATAAAACACCGGTCGGTCTAAAAGTATTTTTGACTATTATAGGTCTTTATATTTAGTCTTTCTTGTAAAATGAGTGAAAATCTGTAAGTTTGAGAGGAAATAGACACTAAATGTAGTTATAAAATAGTCCTGTTTTACCTGAAATAGGTGTCCTGGCTCTCCGGTAGCTCCCGGTTCTCCTGCTCCAGTAAACTTCTGTATTCATCCTGTATGTCCATCACTGAGCAGACTCCACAGCACACCTCACTTTAACTAACTAACTAACTAACACATGATCCACTCTATACATAGATACATTTATATATACTCCTATTCTCTCCTCATTTAGTCAGCTGATCGTTCCCCATGACGCCATTTCCTCTGGGTGGGATTTTCAAAATAAAACTTCCGTACAAATCTCTTCTTCTTTTCCTAGAGCAGACTAGACTGAACAAAGTGTAATACTGCCATCTGTTGTTCAGATCAAAGCTAAATAAATTACATTTAAGTAACTTGTTCATTTTATTTCAGATGTCCAGATTGAGGAGATCCTTCAGAGTAAAACTTGTCTACGGAAGCCAATAGGGCCAATTTTGATAGAGAAAATAATTTTGGCCAAATCAAGAATAAAGTTGAAATATTAGACAATTAAAGTCGAGATTTCAAAAATGAACTCAAAATACAATATTGTGATAAAAGTCGAAGGTTTGCTAATAAATTAAAGTTTACGGAAGCTGACAAGGGCCAATTCAGCATATATGACAACATATGGTTGACAAATAATACAACTTTTATTGTAATATTTAAAAGATGAGCTGGGACTACCACTCCTGACCATATGATGGCGCCACAGAATAAAACATCTGAACGAATCTTCATTTTCTTTCATTTTCAAACAGCATCCTGTGAGGGAAAGCTACAGCTGTATCTATAGTCCCCTTCCTCCACCATGAGACCACCACCACTGCACAATCACAACACTTGGTTAATGTAACTACTGCCAAGTTAGTTTTATATTTTGTGGTATTTATTTAAACGACACTAATGTGTCTAACTCGTTTTAGTTCAGGGGCCAAAAATGGAGCAGTTTCATCTCAAGTGGGTCACAGATTTTAGGTAATAAATTTAGGAATTTCTACATTAATGTGCTGTAGTTTGCACTTCCACGTATAAATAAATGATAAAACATGAACAACACTGATAATATCAAATCAATAAGTGACAGATTTCAGTCCCTGCAGGATCATCACTTTACATTTTGTGGAAAGATTTGGAAAAAATATAATTATTTTAACAATTTGAGATTAAACATGACTGCCATCATGTGATAAAGGAATGGGGAAAATGTGAGCTCTGCTAATATAGTGGAGTTTCATTGAATTTGTGTTATTTTGGAGATTTCTACGACTGAATTAGTTGGTAATTTACACAATGATTTGAGGTTTCTCTAACTTTTTTACTTTCTTGTGCGGGCCAAATTGGATGCTCTAAAGGGCCAGATTTGGCCCACGGGTCTTGAGTTTGACACATGTGACCTATACAGTTACATAGAATACATTTGGATAAAAGACAAATAGTTTCCCCTGAATAAATAAAATTAATGAAAGAAGAAAAATTCAGGTGTTCATACAATTACAATAAATTACATGTTCCTTGATAGAGAAAAAACAACATTTTGTGTTTATAGTTCAATTGGAGAGTTTATATAGGGTTAGGGTTAGGGTATATATTGTAGCGACCCTGCAGGACTTTGGGGGGGATTGATGGGAAGTTGTGGGGGAAGGAGTTGCCCTAGTTAGCCGGATAGGCCAGTTTTTGTTGGGAGCGGAAGGATCAGGGTAGTGTGGGGGAAGAGGAACTAAAAAAGGGGGGGAACTGGGAAGGAGACAGCTCGACGGGTTGCTAGTGGAGTTAGCTATCCGTTTTTGTTGTTTTCGGCACTCCTCCAACCCAGTGTTGGCCTGTTCTTGAGGGTAGTGGGGCCCGGTTCATTCGGTTGAACGGCGGCCACTCTGTGTCCTCGTCATTTGGCTAGTTAGCCCCGTAGTGTCGGGCCGCAAACGCTACAATATATAAATATAAGGAGTAAAGGACTGTGTGCAACATAATGACACAACACAGATGGTTGTAATGTAATCGTAGTTTATTGTTAACATCTACTACTGTATCTCTATTATCTCGACCGTTGTTTTCTCCATCTCTATTTTTTCCGGTATTAAAGTGCCCCTGAAGACCCCCCAAAACAAAACATCACAACATTTTAGACAATATTTACAAAATGTAAGTCAGTAAACCATTTGTCTGACAGAAAGTATGTTTTACTCTATTTTAAAGGAAATATTTTTTTGTTCCAAGCTGAAAAATGTCTGTTTGTCTGTATAGTTTGTTGAATATTCCATTGCTATGAGTGAATAAAGTGTTACATACTGTATGTGTGAATGTGTTGAGAGAAGAACGTAGTGGTATGTCTGCTATGTGCCACACACACGTTCTGCCACTTTTGCTGAGGATCAGCTGTTGTCACAGCTGTAGTTAATGTTACAGGGTCAGCTGACTCCCACCACAGAGTTACTCACTTTCACTTCTACTCCAACTACCTGCTCATGAACTGCAGAAAAAACAACATTAATAAGGAAACAAGAATATTTACAAAAGAAAAAACCTTTGATTAGATTTTATTTCTACCACATCCTTTTAAACTCTTGTGCAGGTCATTCAGTGCCCTAGGCAAGTGTACACATTATTATTAATCTTAAATATCAAGACAAAATAATACAATTCTGACACAACAAACCATTGAAAAAAAACTACAACTTGTTTTAAAATTTAGAATAATGCACTATAACACAATATAACACCTACAGGTATAGTAAAATGTTTTGAGGGATCAATATCCAAAATTTGGTGCCCCTCCAGCAGATGACGACCCAGGCAGCCGCCTGGGTTGCCTGTCCGAAAGGCCGGCCCTGTCTTTGTGCATTTTAGCCACAATGTGGTTACTAACAAAAAATAGTCTTCACTTAGTTCACTGGTATTTTTTATAAAATATTTTTTAGCTTATTCACTAACACTCAACATACAAAAGGTGCATATTTCAACCTGAATCCTGTCAATAGTACTGAGGATATATTTACATGATGTAACCAAGGATATTTTACACTATTAAGTAACTTCATTAATTACTGTACGGTGTCATTTTTATGTAGATCGGTGAACTATGGTCATTAATATGTGACCAGCTGTGTTGTAGATTTCTCTGTTCAAACAATGTCTGTTTTTCGCATTTACTCAAAATCTTCATATGAAAGCAAAATTTAAAATGCTGTAAAAAGAAATTCAGTTTTTGAGATGAAATTCTGATATTTTCAAACATAATCAACAATGACTCTAAAACTGTGTCTTTTTGATGAACGTTTATGTGTAGAAACTATAGGTTAATGTGTAGAAACTATATGTTTATGTGTAGAAACTATAAGTTAATGTGTAGAAACTATAGGTTTATGTGTAGAAACTATAGGTTAATGTGTAGAAACTATAGGTTTATGTGTATAAACTATAAGTTAATGTGTAGAAACTATAAGTTAATGTGTAGAAACTATAGGTTTATGTGTAGAAACTATAGGTTTATGTGTAAAAACAATAGGTTAATGTGTAGAAACTATAGGTTTATGTGTAGAAACTATATGTTTATGTGTATAAACTATATGTTTATGTGTATAAACTATAGGTTTATGTATGTGTAGAAACTATAGGTTTATGTGTAGAAACTATATGTTTATGTGTATAAACTATATGTTTATGTGTATAAACTATAGGTTTATGTATGTGTAGAAACTATAGGTTTATGTGTAGAAACTATAGGTTTATGTGTAGAAACTATAGGTTTATGTGTAGAAACTATAGGTTTATGTATGTGTAGAAACTATAGGTTTATGTGTAGAAACTATAGGTTTATGTGTAGAAACTATAGGTTTATGTATGTGTAGAAACTATAGGTTTATGTGTAGAAACTATAGGTTTATGTGTAGAAACTATAGGTTTATGTGTAGAAACTATAGGTTTATGTGTAGAAACTATAGGTTTATGTATGTGTAGAAACTATAGGTTTATGTGTAGAAACTATAGGTTTATGTGTAGAAACTATAGGTTTATGTGTAGAAACTATAGGTTTATGTGTAGAAACTATAGGTTTATGTATGTGTAGAAACTATAGGTTTATGTGTAGAAACTATAGGTTTATGTGTAGAAACTATAGGTTTATGTATGTGTAGAAACTATAGGTTTATGTGTAAAAACAATAGGTTTATGTGTGGAAACTATATGTTTATGTATGTGTAGAAACTATAGGTTTATGTATGTGTAGAAACTATAGGTTTATGTGTAGAAACTATAGGTTTATGTATGTGTAGAAACTATAGGTTTATGTGTAGAAACTATAAGTTTATGTGTAGAAACTATAGGTTAATGTGTAGAAACTATAGGTTTATGTGTATAAACTATAAGTTAATGTGTAGAAACTATAAGTTAATGTGTAGAAACTATAGGTTTATGTGTAGAAACTATAGGTTTATGTGTAAAAACAATAGGTTAATGTGTAGAAACTATAGGTTTATGTGTAGAAACTATATGTTTATGTGTATAAACTATATGTTTATGTGTATAAACTATAGGTTTATGTATGTGTAGAAACTATAGGTTTATGTGTATAAACTATATGTTTATGTGTATAAACTATATGTTTATGTGTATAAACTATAGGTTTATGTATGTGTAGAAACTATAGGTTTATGTGTAGAAACTATAGGTTTATGTGTAGAAACTATAGGTTTATGTGTAGAAACTATAGGTTTATGTGTAGAAACTATAGGTTTATGTATGTGTAGAAACTATAGGTTTATGTGTAGAAACTATAGGTTTATGTGTAGAAACTATAGGTTTATGTATGTGTAGAAACTATAGGTTTATGTGTAAAAACAATAGGTTTATGTGTGGAAACTATATGTTTATGTATGTGTAGAAACTATAGGTTTATGTATGTGTAGAAACTATAGGTTTATGTGTAGAAACTCTAAGTTTATGTGTAGAAACTATAGGTTAATGTGTAGAAACAATAGGTTTATGTATATGTAGTAATTATAAAGGTTCACTGACAACATGCTGGATTGAAACAGAAGAGACTACATTTCATTACATTATTATTTAAATTTATTTGAACACAAACATTTCAATGAGTTTAAACTCAAGTAAGACAAAAAGTGTTAAAATATTCAGATGAGGGACTTGGATCTGTTTTTTTCTGGCCTTGTGTTGTGTATAAATCTTTTTTATCATCTGTTACAGGCAGTAGAAGGTCTTTATAATGTGTGTGTGTGTGTGTGTGTGTGTGTGTGTGTGTGTGTGTGTGTGTGTGTGTGTGTGTGTGTGTGTGTGTGTGTGTGTGTGTGTGTGTGTGTGTGTGTGTGTGTGTGTGTGGAGTGTGTATGTGTGTGTGTGTGTGTGTGTGTGTGTGTGTGGGCTTGGTTGTACTACACACACTAATCACTGAGGAGCTGAAAAGTGTTTCACACTCCAGCAATAAAAAGCTCCAGTTACTGTGATATCAGGGCCAGGAGACGCTGCCAGAGTCTCTACAGTGGCCAAGTCTCTTCCTCCAGACAAAAACACCTAAAACATTCCCCAGTAGGACAGAGAGCTGGCCCCCCTCCCTTTGGCTCAGCCTGGGTTTGTCTGAGAATCTCAGAGCATGTTTGTAGTCTTTGGGTAATGTTCGGGGCAGGTGACGTGTGTGGACGCACAAACCCATGTCCTTCTGAAGTGAAAGTGGAAGAAGATATGTGAGTTCTGGAATGGATTCATGGTTCTAGACAGGAATGAGCCTTATACATTTAACCGTTACTTTATGCTAACCACGCACCTTCTTCCTCACAATCACTTAAATCATAGGTGTCATTTTAGTTCAGGGGCCAAATACGATCCCTAGAGGGCCACAGATTTTATGCTGGAAAACCAGTAATTATTGTGCACTAGTTTATACTTCTACGTATAAATATAAAATATGTAAGAAAAAACTCAAAACAAACAATAACATCCAAGCAATAAGTGACAGATATCAGTCTCAACAGGATCTACACTTTACATTTACTAGATTTTGTGACCAATTTCATTAAGAGAAATATTATTTCATGAGTTGAGAAAAATTGAAGGATTTTATAAGATTTTTGATTTTTTTTCAACTGTTTGACATAAAAAAAATGACTGCAATCACATGATATAAGCACTGGAAAAACTGTGAGTACCTGCAAATATTTATTTACACAATGATTCATGTTTTCTCTGTCATTTTCACTTTCTCCTGCGGGCCAGATTGGATGATCCAAAGGGCTGGATTTGGCCCCCAGGCCTTGAGTTTGACACGTGACTTATTTATACAACACGACAATACATCACGTAATGGACAAACTAACAATAATAAAAATAATAAAATAGTAAGAATGCAATGTCTGTGTATCACACACACACAAAGACAGAAAGGATTGACTAATTAGTTCTGAATCATTAATCAATAATCAATCCACTGATCATTTGTCTTTCATTTGCTCACATCTGATGTTTCACACATGGAGTTAGTGAGATTATGTGAAACATGTGTTTTTCTGTCTCATTATTCTTGTTTTTCTGCTTTAGAAATGGGAAACAGTTCATATGGACACACACACACACACACACAGACACACACACACACACACACACAGACACACACACAGACACACACACACACACTCACACAGACACACACACAGACACACACACACACACAGACACACACACACAGACACACACGCACAGACACACACACACACACACACACACACACACACACACACACACACACACACACACACAGACACAGACACACACACACACAGACACACAGACACACACACACACACACACACAGACACACACACAGACACACACACACACACTCACACAGACACACACACAGACACACACACACACACAGACACACACACACAGACACACACGCACAGACACACACACTCACACACACACACACACACACACACACACACACACACACACACACACACACACACACAGACACACACACACAGACACACAGACACACACACACACACACACACACACACAGACACACACACCCAGACACACACACACACAGACCCACAGACACACACACACACACACACACAGACACACACACCCAGACACACACACACACACACAGACCCACAGACACACAGACACACACACACACACACACACACACACACACACACACACACACACACACACACACACACACACACACACACACACACAGACAGACACACACACACACACACACACACAGACACACACACACACACACACACACACAGACACACACACCCAGACACACACACACACACACAGACCCACAGACACACAGACAGACACACACACACACACACACACACACACACACACACACACACACACACACACACACACACACACACACACACACACTCTCCCAGGAGCAACATTTCTAAAGACAATTTATATATTTTGAACACATCTGCCTTTTTGTTCCATTTCATAAATTTCTCTGTCAGTTTTATTGATGTTCTTCCTCAGAGACCGTCTCCATCCACGCTGTGTGTTCTTGGTAACGTGTTCAGCTGCATGTTGGACCTGTTCTACATACAGCTGTGTTTGGCTCACAGACCTTGTTAGTATGCATACTAGCTCTCACACACTCTTTATGAGATGCTACTGTGGACTCACCAACCTTTATCTACTTCAAAGTTACTGAATAATCTGAATAATCCACCAGTTTGATAAACACAGAAATATTGTTCTACTATTTCCCATTTTCACTTTAATTAGAATGAAATATAATAAAGGAAGACTTTGCATCTACTTAAAAAAGTTTGGAAATACTGAAGTTTCAACATGCAACACTTTATTTCTCTTCATTTATGCCATTAAAACAAGATTTAATGGATTTAAAAATGGAATCCAATGTTTAACATTTAAAGATGGTTACTTTAAACATATAATAATATTTAACTCTACTAAGGTTCTAAAACTACATCTGAATTCATCTTTGTGAATTTAAAGCCTGGTTAATCAGATTTTAAATAGAGTTAACTGGTGACTATAGTGCTGCTGTTAGAACAGGGCCCCTGACACGGTCCATATGGACTACCTGGGGGCCGCGGACACTGTGTTGGCAACCCCTGTTTTACAATATGGAACATAAATGACTTTATGAATGCTTATCAGCATTTAACTCACTTTCATTGTTTTTGTGTTGGTTTAAACACACATCACCAACCCTTCTTATTTCATTTAGTCTTTCTTTAGATAAATCACTTCCATCCATTCATCTCCTTCAGTTTACTGATGTTAGTGCCTTTGATGGGTGTGGTGGGGGGGCTGCTGTACAGAGGGAGGGTGGGGGTGTTACAGCCTCTGCTCCACAGCTTCTCAGAAGGAAAAGTCCACATTGAACGAGTCTTCTTCTGTTCCTTGGTCGTCTTCTCTTTAGAAGAACCAGGAGATATGCTCTGGATGAAGAACATTCAGAAAACAGGGATTAGAAAAGTAGCAAATCAACTTTACCAAAAGATTTCAAACATTTCTCAAGGAAATGTCATTAGATCTAATCTGTTGTACAACCAATGGACTGAATAAATGTCCATATTTTACCGTTATCTCTTCAAAATAAGAGCAACATTTCCTAAATTCTGTAATTTAACTTATGTGTAGTACAGTGGGGACAATACTTCTATTTTACAAAGACAGGGATAACCTGACCTCTCCATCCATCCTTTAAACCAACCATCCATCCATTAAACCAACCATCCATCCTTTAAACCAACCATCCATCCATTAAACCAACCATCCATCCTTTAAACCAACCATCCATCCATTAAACCAACCATCCATCCTTTAAACCAACCATCCATCCATTAAACCAACCATCCATCCTTTAAACCAACCATCCATCCATTAAACCAACCATCCATCCTTTAAACCAACCATCCATCCTTTAAACCAACCATCCATCCATTAAACCAACCATCCATCCTTTAAACCAACCATCCATCCTTTAAACCAACCATCCATCCTATAAACCAACCATCCATCCTTTAAACCAACCATCCATCCATTAAACCAACCATCCATCCTTTAAACCAACCATCCATCCTTTAAACCAACCATCCATCCATTAAACCAACCATCCATCCTATAAACCAACCATCCATCCATTAAACCAACCATCCATCCATTAAACCAACCATCCATCCTTTAAACCAACCATCCATCCATCCTGAGGTTAACTGGACCCATATATATATATATATTTACAGTACATACTGTATATGTATGCATATTGTTAAATAGAAATATTTGTATTAATCTGTCTAAAGTGTTTCATTAATAAAATTATCTAAACAATGATGATGATTTTTTTCTAGCTTCAGGTAAAATATGACTTGTTGTTTTATACAGTATATCATATTTTTTTCAAATTGATCAAAGGCCCCTGAATTGAATCAGAAAAAACATTATTGCCATAATCAATAATGCATTATTACAGATTAGCATTCATGTAACTCTTGAACTACAGATGGCCCATTTAATCAGACTAAATGACTTAAAATACGACTCAGTGGAGATCAATAATTGTAATTATTGAGCCGTCTTTTTCCTGCTTGAACCCCAATAAGCGCTTTGTAAAATAATGAATTATACTGTACATACACAGCAGCAGAGGGTGAAGCAGCTGAGCTTTGCAGCGTTTCGTCCTGACCCTGCGTAACGATTCTTCTTTGGCAGCAACAGGATGAAGGACACGGCCAGGGACAGGTGGTAGAAACTGTGCACGTAGGCGTAGTCCCACTCCTGTATGTACAGTACAATCATCTGTTAGCTAACAGCTAATGCTAAACAACACCAGTACTGTCAAAGTGACACGTGATGATCAACATAGACAACATCGATCTCAGAAACACCAAATATCACAGTTTTCAATAAAACGGTTATTTTCACTCAGATCTAAACGCAATTTTCAGATATTTGCTCTATTTCAAACTTTATTTTAACTCATTTTAATTGAAATATTCACCTCAAAGTAGAATCGTAGCATGAGAGCGAGAGCCCCAAAGCAGCATCCAGGACCAACTTGTTGTGTGTAGACGTTTTTTTCTGGATAAATTTCTCTGAGCTGCTTCATCTTCTGCAGCTGGAGAAAAATTTAAAATCACATTTATTACAAAGAGAAAAGAAGCCAAAAAGAAAAAGAGCAGAAACACAGCTGACCCATTTGACTGTGATGATGAAGACGGCTGATCCGATTGGTCCAGAGTAGACCCCATAGCCCCATCGGTCCTGGTAGATTCTAACAGCGATGGTTAGAACCCCAAACATAGTGATAGTGGAACGCTGGGGTTCATCAAAGTCACCCAGAGCTGGAACGTAACGAGAAAGAATGTGTTTGATAAAAACAACTAAATGACAGATAAATCAGTTTGAAATGAAGAAAAGCAGAAGAATCTACCTGTACCTGTACCTGTACCTGTACCTGTACCTGTACCTCTACCTCTACCTGTACCTGTACCTGTACCTGTACCTGTACCTGTACCTGTACCTGTACGTGTACGTGTACCTGTACCTGTACCTGTACCTGTACGTGTACCTGTACCTGTACCTGTACCTGTACGTGTACGTGTACCTGTACCTCTACCTGTACCTGTACCTGTACCTGTACCTGTACGTGTACCTGTACCTGTACCTGTACCTGTACCTCTACCTCTACCTCTACCTCTACCTGTACCTGTACCTGTACCTGTACCTGTACCTGTACCTGTACCTGTACTTCTACCTCTACCTCTACCTGTACCTGTACCTGTACCTGTATCTCTACCTGTACCTGTACCTGTACGTGTACCTGTACCTCTACCTCTACCTGTTCCTGTACCTGTACCTCTACCTGTACCTCTACCTCTACCTCTACCTGTACCTGTACCTGTACCTGTACCTGTACCTGTACCTCTACCTCTACCTCTACCTGTACCTGTACCTGTACCTGTATCTCTACCTGTACCTGTACCTGTACCTGTACCTGTACCTGTACCTGTACCTGTACGTGTACCTGTACCTGTACCTGTACCTGTACCTCTACCTCTACCTGTACCTGTACCTGTACCTGTATCTCTACCTGTACCTGTACCTGTACCTGTACGTGTACCTGTACCTGTACCTGTACCTGTCCCTGTACCTGTACGTGTACCTGTACCTCTACCTGTACAGGTACCTGTACCTCTACCTGTACCTGTACCTGTACCTGTACCTTATATATAGAGAGAGAAATGATGTGTGCTCAACACACAGATGTTTATATATATTGTACATGTATATTATATTATTTCTCTTGTATGCTCCTGAACCTAAGGAACAAATCTCATTTTTCATGGAAACATAAAAAATGACAATAAAAAACTTTGAACCTTGAACCTTATTTAGGAAACATGGTTTTTTTTCTACTAAAAAAAAAGTATTTCTATTTAGAATTTCATTACTATGACCTGTAAGTAACTTTTTATACACTCGTCTTTATTCTAAATTCATGAGTGTCTATTAACTTATTGCATATCTGTGTTTATTTTGCTCTCAAAAAGGGGATAATATTAAAACTAATAAAGTAATGATTATTCTGTGCCTGAAACCTCCCATTAACAATTAAACCTATATATTACCTTTTGTTCTAATTAGTTTATATCACATGTAATGTAAAGTGTTCAACAATCATTGTTGAACTCAAACATTCGCTCTGATTATTTTACTATATAATAAAATAGATCTTTATTGTTATTGACTTAAAAACTGTTTCTAAAACAAAACAATCTACATAATGAGTCTGGCTTCTATTCATACACGTGGTATTTGTGCAATTATTGTAAGAAATTGAAGGTGTCATTTAGAACATTCTGTCCTAGCTCAGACTTTGTCACGCAAAAGTTTATAAAGCCCTGATTTTAGTTGAAGTTTCTGTTCCTTTTTATCAAACATCATCTGTGGGCTCTGGAAAAACTAAATGATCGAATCACTACTGCCTAAGTCCTGAACTATAAAGTCTCTATAAAATCTATAAAGTCCATATAGTCTATAAAGGCTCTATAAAGTTTATAACGTATCTATAAAGTCTCTATAAAGTCTATAAAGTATCTATAAAGTCTCTATAAAGTCTATAAAGTCTATAAAGTCTATACAGTCTATAAGGTCTCTATAAAGTCTATAAAGTATCTATAAAGTATCTATAAAGTCTATAAAGTATCTATAAATTCTATAAAGTCTATAAAGTCTATAAAGTCTATACAGTCTATAAGGTCTCTATAAAGTCTATAAAGTATCTATAAAGTATCTATAAAGTCTATAAAGTCTCTATAAAGTCTATAAAGTCCATGTAGTCTATAAAGGCTCTATAAAGTTTATAACGTATCTATAAAGTCTCTATAAAGTTTATAAAGTATCTATAAAGTCTCTATAAAGTCTATAAAGTCTCTATAAAGTCTATAAAGTCTATAAAGTCTCTATAAAGTCTATAAAGTCTCTATAAAGTCTATAAAGTCCATGTAGTCTATAAAGGCTCTATAAAGTTTATAACGTATCTATAAAATCTCTATAAAGTCTATAAAGTATCTATAAAGTTTCTATAAAGTCTATAAAGTCTCTATAAAGTCTATAAAGTCTCTATAAAGTCTATAAAGTCTCTATAAAGTCTATAAAGTATCTATAAAGTCTTTATAAAGTCTATAAAGTCTCTATAAAGTCTGTAAAGTATCTATAAATTCTATAAAGTCTATAAAGTCTATAAAGTCTATACAGTCTATAAGGTCTCTATAAAGTCTATAAAGTATCTATAAAGTCTATAAAGTCTCTATAAAGTCTATAAAGTCCATGTAGTCTATAAAGGCTCTATAAAGTTTATAACGTATCTATAAAATCTCTATAAAGTCTATAAAGTATCTATAAAGTCTCTATAAAGTCTATAAAGTCTCTATAAAGTCTATAAAGTATCTATAAATTCTATAAAGTCTATAAAGTCTCTATAAAATCTATAAAGTCCATATAGTCTATAAAGGCTCTATAAAGTTTATAACGTATCTATGAAGTCTCTATAAAGTCTATAAAGTATCTATAAAGTATCTATAAATTCTATAAAGTCTATAAAGTTTCTATAAAGTCTCTAAAGTCTCTATAAATTTTATAAAGTCTATAAAGTCTATAAAGTATCTATAAAGTATCTATAAAGTCTATAAAGTCTATAAAGTCTCTATAAAGTCTATAAAGTCTATAAAGTCTATAAAGTCTATAAAGTCTCTATAAAGTCTATAAAGTCTATAAAGTATCTATAAAGTATCTATAAATTCTATAAAGTCTATAAAGTTTCTATAAAGTCTATAAAGTCTCTATAAATTTTATAAAGTCTATAAAGTATCTATAAATTCTATAAAGTCTATAAAGTCTATAAAGTTTATAAAGTATCTATAAAGTCTATGAAGTCTATAAAGTCATGTGACACATGTTTTAATGTGTGAGAGACGCTGAGCAAAGATCCAATGATAACCCTTGGTATGATGTGTGGTCATGTGACTGAACGCATCATGTGTTTTTAAATAATGTCTAACATTTGTTCAGTAGACAACTGCTGACATCACAGCTGTAGATGTTGATGTTGGGGGGGCGGGGTTATGACTTGTCTTTACAGATAATGTTTTATTAAGTTTATTAAGGCTGGTTCTGTTTTAGTTCATCTATAGTTTTCTGTTGTTCTCGTGTTACTTTCTGGTTCCTGTGTTGTGGTGTGGCCTCCTTTGTCTCCAGGTTCCCCCTTATTTTTCTGCATATTGTCCCACACCCTCTAACCATGTTGTTCAGGAGTTGTGTTTTTCACTTATATTTTAATTCTACTTCTTTGTTGCTTCACATGGGTTTAATTCTTCCACATTAAAGGATCCTCCACTGTTTTTATTAATGTGGCCTAAACCTTTAAAAGTCCTTCTATTCTCAGGGTTTGTGTGTCTTCAACAGTCTGTGATTTACTCTACAACTTCAGCTACCAGAACGTGTCAGCACACTGTTTAAGGGAGAGTAAAGGTCCCTTAAGAAAGCTCTTCTTCTCTGCTTCATTGTCTGCTACCAAACCTCAGAGTTAGAACTGTCGCCCCCTGTGGTCACAACTATTGTTATCATCTTTCTGTAAACAAGAAGTTTACGTTGACATCTGTACAGTTTTTTCTCAGTAGCTTTGGTGTTTTTCTCAGATCAAAATGAAAATTCTCATAATTATTAGTTCAACCTCCACAACATTTAGTCATTTGTGCACATCAATCCGCGTATCATTCGTTCTTTCGTTTTTCATTATGTAACAAAAACATGAAAAACAAAAAAAACACTCATTATTTGATATTTGTTTACAAAACCAAGATGAAAAAAAAACAGAAAATGTCTTGTTTTTCAAATTCAAGCTCTTTTGCTTCGGTACAGAAAACGAAAAACGGAAAACGAACGCCTTTATTCGTTTTCTCCATCACCGATTGGCCAAAGTACGTGACCCAGAAGTGATGCGTTACATATTCTGCGATATCTTTAGCTCTGCAACACTTAGGAGTCTCTAAATCCTCAGAAAACGTCTGTGAGGAGGTTCTGTGTTCAACACCAGCTAAAGTGAAAAGGACGAGTTTCAGACGTACAGTTGGAAGCAGCGATCTACTCATGTCGAACTGCCATTAGCATAGCCGTTAGCGTCGGATGAGAGTACACTTACGTAAAGCACGTAAAAATCGGCCGGCTGATTAATCAGTCGTTTACTAGTTTGCACTAATTTTTCTGAGAAATGCACTGACTGTTAATAGTGATGTGAGAAAAGCACCAAAGCCACTGAGAAAAACTGTAACTTTTCCCGATTATTTAGAGCAACCAAAAGCAGCACAAGTTGTTATTGTGACTGAAAAAGCTGTAAATGATGTAAAAATCAGGCTGATTTTAAATGTTCAGTGTAAACAATGGACAGTTCTGAAATACAGAAGGAAACAGTTTTATTAATGGAGGTAAAAGTATAAGGTAAGTTAGGACGCAACACTTCTAAAGCAGCACCATTACTATATTCAACTATAACTGTATATATTCCCGTCAAACGCTGAGTAGGGTTTGGAGATAAGTTGCATCTTGCTGATTGCACCGTATTGGTTTAAGACATGTCAGCATCTACATCTACCGTGTCTGTTTTACCTTCCACCAACACAGCATTTGGTAAATTAATGTCAAGTTTCAAAATGTGCTCTTGTTTATGCTAAGGAGTTATTTCACCCATGTCACTGTAATAATGACAAACTATGTACTATATATTTTGTGGTTACACAGGTTGACACTAAATAAATCTAGTTTATTCACAGTATAATTCACAGTATAAGGGACTTACCTGTGAGTGTGACCCACATTGAGAGAGCTGTAGCGTAAACACTGAAGTACTCCAGGATGTCGTATCTCATGAAACACAGAATGGACAGACCTGGACCATCACACGCATGGAATATCTACAAGAAGATGGTTTGAATTTAAACACGTACCAGGAAAACTGCTGCAGTAAGTAAAGTGCATTTAATTAAACTGAATTTACATCGATTATTATTAGCATTTTCTCACAGAGCATTATTTAGAACCAATCAGAACGAGGAAGGAATGCGTAGAAAAAATGACAAAACATTTCTGAGAGAAACAACTTCATATTCTGTTAATAAAATAATAGATTCATTGTGTCACTGGAGCCATATTTCATTAATATAATAGTGATGCACTTTGCTTTTGCTACATTGTAGCTTACCCCCACCGGTATGACTGTGTGAGTGACTGGTGTGAGTGAATAATGGTTTCTGTAACGCTCTTTGAGTCTCCTCAAAGAAAGCTATAAATCCAAGCCATTATTATCATTATTATTATTATAAATAATATAAATAATGTATAATTAACTTCTGTAAAACTTTATATTCACTCTGATTAATTTGTTTTTTTTAGCATGTGTAGATCATTTATAAATATTCATGAGTAAACAAGTATGATTACAATAAATAATCAACCATTATTATGATAAAAACTACAACCTCATCAAAACTCACAATTTTTTTGAATTACAAATGTTATTTTTTAGTGGGATTTTTTTTGTTGTCATTTCTTTTAGTAGATTTTTTTTATCTGTTGATAATTGAAAAATATCCTGGTGTTATATACAATCAATTGTACATTCACATTTTCAGAATGGATTCCTGTGAAAATACTTAGTTAATGCTAATAAAATACAGTTTTAATGTTTTTTAACAAGTAAAATTCATCAATAATCACGCTTTGCAGACGGACTCTAGAAAACATCTGTCTATGTTCTGTGTGTTACACTGAGTACAGACAGAGGTGGAAATCTTAATCTGTTCAGTAAAAACAAAACATTGCACCACCTTTTAATCACTATATACAGTAGATATGAATGGCAGAAAATGTAATTTGAGGATCTATTTCTAACTGAACTCAGGTGTGCAGATACCTGAGCACACCTTGAAGAATGAAAACATTTGCCTCTAAGAGTTTAATGTGTGCCGTGTTCACTGGGTTTATAAGTACGTCATGTTATCATATTAATAATGATTAACGTCAGCACAAACCTGCAAAGCACACAATTAAATTCATTGTTAGTGTACCTGAGATTAGTGTATAAAATAAACAAATATTAAAGTTCTGTGTAACTGTGGGTAAAGCTAATGAAAAAATAAAGATATGATGTGTTGCTTTTATTCATCTATAACTCTACACAAAACTTTGATATTGCTTTCTTAGAATCTGAAAATGTTGGTATTTTCAAATAGTTCAAAAACTTTCTGTTGCAGTAAACATGTGGTAAGATTATAATAATAATCTATCTTTCTCTCTCAGAGCGGTACGTAACTTTTAAATATGAGCAATCCATGATTTAAATAATATGTTAACGTTTCATTTATTCACAAAACTGTTCCTCAGGAAATCCACTCTGGCATGTTTCAACTGTCAACTGCCAGTCTTCCTCAGAGGTGTCTGCAGTTGTCTAAATAAAAGAAACCTCAACATATTCTTTAAAAAGAAGACAAATAAAATTCTGACGGAACATTTAAACACTTGCGAGTTCCACAAAGATACAATTAATAAATACATTAACTCCATTTAACGACATATTAATGTTGCATTAAATATAGTTTTATATGAGATATTGTGAATACATTATTTCAGGGCAGCAAACAGAAATATTCTCACCGCAGTGAAGAACATGGTGAAGAAGTAGACCATGGCCTCCATGTGGAAGCCCCTCTTTGCAGCTACGCTGGCCGTGGGTAAAAACACCAAACTACTGACCGTGGGAAGCAACATCTTAGCTATAAACGCTCCCATGGTCAGAAAACACAGTGTTTTAGTTCATATAATCCTTAGTCAGGAGAAATGTTCAGATAAACTCCTTAGATCATTAAAAACCCAACAAACTAACTAAGGCTAAAGCACACGCACACTCAGCTGTTAGTTTGTCCCTTTAAACTTTAAATGTCCTGATGATGGGACGTTCCCTGAGGCACAAATGTGCTGAGTCATCACTGGGCAGCTGTTTGAAAACCACTGAGACATGGGGAGGGGCCGGGAGGGGCCGGGAGGGGCCCTAACCCTTTTAGAAGGTTTTAAACACTTTGGCTTTGATGATATTTGGAGGTGATTTTTTTAGTATATTTTATTATTTAGTTTTAGTGTTTTCTAAGGCTTTGGTAGGATACGCATATTTCATGTTAATAAGCATCTTATCCCTGACACCTCCCTCTTATCCATGTCACATGATCTAATTAAAGTTACAGTACATATGGATTTATTAGTTCCCAACAACATGTTTTAAGTTGTTACAAAGTAACACACATACAGTAGAGGTAAACCTGACTCAGCATATTACACCACTCATAACAAACCACAACCTGATTCACTGTTTGACAAAAACACAAGAACTTTTCCATAATATAATATATTTAAAATATGATGTATTTAAACCTAAAGACAATAACTATATTCAAAGTATGATACTGTACTTTTCACCCACAGTACCCTATACATGAAATAACTACTAATACTATTTATTTTGTCCTTGTGTTGGTAGAATCCAGGCCTTATATGATCCTCTGTGGTGGTTTATTAGATCATCTCTCTATGAACATAAGGAGGAGTTGAACAGCAGTTGTTATCCTCACGTTTCAGCTGTTACAGCTGCTCAAGGGCTTAGGGCAGCAAACAAAGGGTGTAGTGTAGAAGTAACTGAAGGTGCTGTGGAGTACGCCTCCTGTTGTGAGATTAGAATATCACAATGGTTAAAATAGCTTTTGATATTGATGCATTATTTTAATATTTACCCCAATATTATTAGTTTTATCACATCAACCAGAGTCTTATAGTGTTTCTATAATGGGGTACATGTACCCCTAGGGGTACACAATGACACAACAGGGGGAAACATTAAATAATTAAAAATATTAGGTCTCATAATGTTTATTTTGAGTGAAAAATGAAAATCATTATGATGATGATGTGAATCAGGGGTATCAGACTTATTTTAGTTCAGGAGCCAAATATGGAGGCGATTGATCTAAAGAGGACCACAGATTTAATGCTAGAAAAATAATAATTTCAACTTTATTGTTCTCTAGTTTGCACTTCTACGTATACAGGAAATATTAAATATTTAAGAAACCAACCATATTCAAGCAATAAGTGACAGAAATCCAGGAAAACTGTGAGAACCTACAAATATAGTTCATTCATTCCATCATTATGTTCTATAGTTAAAGTTGTAGTCAGACAAAGAGAGACTAAAAAGAGAAAAACTAGTTTAAACATTGGATGAAATAACAGAGTTCAATGTTTAACAAAAAGAAAGAAGCACATTTGTTGTGAAGGGAAAACGTATCTGATGGTTGAGCACATATTTCACAACATTATCATTTCTTACTGTCAGTGTGTTGATCAGGACTGTAGAGTGGGACACTCCTCATTGGATGAAAACATTTCCACCATAACTTGTCTCATCATCTACTGTAAACCCAGGGTATGAAACCTGTGGCTCTGGAGCCTCATGTGGCTCTTTGACTCTTTTGCAATGGCTTCCTATAGTTTTAAAAATTATTAAAATAAGGAACTGTTATTTATGATTTATGACATTAACTTCAAATAAAATTATGGCCAAACAATTTGTTAACCTAAAATGAATCACGCTGTACAATGACTCAGCACTTTCCTACTTCACCTCCTGCAACATCTACAGACCATCGACTTTCAAAGTTTTAAATCCCTGGTAAGAAACTAAACCAACAAAAACACTATTCTGGAAGAAAATAGAGATTTGAATTGTGTGGGAACAGATTCATTTAGCTGTCAACATGCCAGCTTAATATGCTGTACATGCTTGATATGTTGCAAAAAACAAAAGAATTAAAAATATAGAATGTCTCGAGATTGGCGCCAACCACAATGTTCGTAACGAACAAAAATGCAAAAACTATTAGTAACATAATTGATAATGTCGACTACAAAAAAATTGCGTCAACAGATCCTTTAATGTTGTAAATTTATAATAAAATCTTTTTGCCTCATTTTTGCTGCAGTACCATATACATGAACTGCTGCAATCCTGTAATTTAAACAATGAGAGTAAAGTTGCTCAAACTAAGCAGTGTTATTATTTATGATGTTCTTCTATAAGGACAAAAAAGTTGGCAATATAATATATTGCCAACTTTTTAATATAGTCGCAGACGGCAATAAACGGCCCTCGCCTTCATCGCACCGCCTTCACCGCACCGCCTTCACCGCACCGCCTTCATCGCACCGCCTTCATCGCACCGCCTTCACCGCACCGCCTTCATCGCACCGCCTTCACCGCACCGCCTTCTGTGAGGGGGGGTCGATGAAGCAGAGTTAACAGGGAGGAGAGATTCAAGGTAGTAAATGTAAAGGGTGGGAAGAGTTGATCATTTTAAAGTGAGAGTGAGATGTGTAGTTGTAGTTGTGTATAATCAAGTCAGTCTGGTGACCAGTGTGAAGGTATAATGATGGTGGCTGTGGATCTAGAAAAAGTAGATAGATCTGCCCCTGATGGTGGCGTCTGTGGACAGAGAAAAGGAGTGAGTGGTAAAACCTAGAACAGGTATTTGGGATGAATGTGTCTAAAGTTAAGCCCAGAACCAGTTTTATCCCACAGCCCAAGGCATGCCAGTGTAGACCAATGTATGTGCAAGAACCACTACTGTGACCCAGAGTTTAACAACTGAGTCACATTTGATGCAAATCAGAGTTTATACAGAATGTGCAAACAGGAGAATTTTCCAAAAATTTAATAGTTTGTCATTTTTGGCCAAAACTTCATAGCTCCGCCCTGCAAACACAGTAAAAGTTATCAAAAATCCATGGATATGTTTCGGTGTCCCACTTCTCTAGATGATTTTGAACCCGTCAGTGAAACGTTTTAGGAGAAATACGTTAAAATACAACGTGAGCGAAAATAGCAATTTTTCAATTTTCAATTCAAGATTCTGGACTTCCTGTGTGTTTTTTCGTGTGGTCTAAATAATATTTTTTACTTGTCTTGTCATGGTCTACTACTGTGTCAATTTTCATGATTCTATGATGAATTAATTTTTTTGGCAATTCCCATCTCGTAATTTGGGCGTACTTGGGGGCGTACTTGGGGGCGTACTTGGGGGCGTACTTGGGGGCGTACTTGGGGGCGTACTTGGGGGCGTACTTGGGGGCGCTGGTGAGTCACATTTTTTAAAATTTTTTTAAAATTGGAAATAGCCAGAAATTAGAGAAGCGCACGATTGAATGTGGTTTGAATTTTTAAGACTACATAATGGTTCAGTGTGTGAAAAGTAGGTGAGTTGGACTGACACCGGGAAAGAAAGAAAGAAAGAAAGAAAGAAAGAAAGAAAGAAAGAAAGAAAAATATTCCAACCCAATAACAATGTTTCCCCTTTTTTGAGAACCATAAACTGTACATTTTCGGAAAACACAGGGGCGTGTCTACAACTGACGGGCACGCAGCATTTGCATTGGCTCCGCCTCTTCCCTTATCGTGTGGCCACTAGAAGAGCAAGAGGCCCTTCTCCAGCTTGTGACGCTTGGGCCTAAAAATCACCAACAAACACATGACATCATCATCAACATGACCAAAAATCTCCCTCTCAATCATACGCAGTAGAGAATTTAAAAATGTTCACATGTGATGCTGACTTCAGCTCTGCTGCAGTTTGTTCCACTTCTTTGCAGCATAACAACTAAACACAGCATCACCATGGTTACTGTGAGCTCTGGGCTCCACTATCTGACCTGTGTCCATAGATCTCAGAGACCTGCTGGGTTCATACCTGACTAACATCTCACTGATGTATTCTGGACCAAACCCATTCACACATTTATAACCAGCAGCAGAACTTTACAGTCTCCTCTGAGGCTGACTGGGAGCCAGTGTAATGTGTTCTGACCTCTTTGTTTTGGTTCAGACCTGAGCTGTAGACGTTTGATGCTCTTTTGGGGGTTCCTGTCAGAAGACCATTACAATCATTGTATGTGGATGGCTTTGGTGGTCACTGATCTCCCTCACAGAGCGAGGCATGAAGTCTGCATCTATAGACACGCCCACTCGTGAATATTCATAAGTAGGCCCTTAAGAAGCCTGTTTTTAGAAGCGTAATTAAAGTGACTTTTCAGAGGCTAAAGCTCTGGAAAACCTCAAATACTGTTTTTGGGGTTCTTAGAACACATGGAGATGTGTAGAAAATAGCATGATACTGGACCTTTAAGAGCTTTCACATTATGAATGGACATGTCATGGTAAACGATGGTCACTTATTAACACTTTTAACAAGTGCCACAGTTTGTGAACAGATGAGAGGGAGTGGCTTAGTTCTAGGACATATCAACAGACTCCACGCTCTGTTTTCTGACATAGGACTGGATTGGTGATTGTTTGTGCATTAGAAGTAGGTTTTCCTCAGAAGGAGAACAAAAGAACATGATAACAAAGCCTGAAATGCTTTAAATGGTTTGCTTCACATGTGAGTGACAGAAAACGCTTTGTTCTGATTAAAGACTGGTTCTAAACAAACACTATGATGAGACCCATCATCTATTATCACAGCTATGCTGATGATACTCAGCTCTATGTGGCAGAGTCTCCTGATGACACCACAGAAATACATTCACTTTTATCCTGTATTTTAGCTATAAAAGCATGGAACACAGATTTTTCTGCAGCTAAACCAGGACCGCCCCCTTCTTGTTGCTCCTGCAGATGGGGAGGAGGAAGAGGAGGAGGAGGAAGAGTTAGAGGGATGCAGGGGGAAGCACACCTTACCCCTCCCTTCATCAGCTTCCTCCCTCTGTGTAGATCTCAGTCTGCACTACACAAGTATAGCAGGACTCATCCACACACACACACACACACACACACTCACACACACACACTCACACACACACACACACACACACACACACACACACACACACACACACACACACACACACACACACACACACACACACGCACACACACACACACCACATTTGAGTGGCACCCTCCTTTCTGACTGAGAGCCCTTGGACTGCAGCAGGGTGAGTGGGTACATATTTGCATATCTGGGGTCTATTAATGAAGTAATTGATATGTAAAGCATTTAATAATGGTGTGTGTGTGTATATCTTTGTGTGTGTCTATATGTGTTTGTTGTAGGTTTCTCCTGTACTTATACCTTTTGTTCATTTTGTGCATTTTGTTCATGCACATGTGTTTATGAGGAACTCAGGAGTTTTATAGTAGAAACAAAACACACACAAATTAATGCTGAGTGTGTTCTAGTGCAGGCGTTCATTGGGTTTCCAGACTAAGGAGAGGCCCCAGTCTGGAAAGTTTGTGTGTGTGTGTGTGTGTGTGTGTGTGTGTGTGTGTGTGTGTGTGTGTGTGTGTGTGTGTGTGTGTGTGTGTGTGTGTGTGTGTGTGTGTGTCAGGGAGAGCATGTGCTGTAGTACAGATTCATCATCATATTATTGCTACTATGCACTATAAACATGCTCCTCTGTGGGAAAATAAATATGTTACATAAAAAAAATATTAAAATAGTTTTTCACAAAGTGATGTTGCAATTTGCAAAGGTGTAAAGAGTTCTGATAAATCTACTCAAGTACAGGTAAAAAGTAGCTCAAAAATAGTATTCAAAGTAAAAGTTACTAGTTACTTTGTTGGTAATAAATCTTGGTACGGGTCCCTTACATACAGTAAACATCTCATGTAGAAACTTAAAAAGGTAGAGACACAATCTATTACAATTAGAACTCAATTTATTTCCCACAAAGTCATCTGTAGAAAATAAAAGGTTTGTCAATATGTATATTTATTTTTTGGCCTAAAACCTTTGAAATGTCCTTATTAGAATATCTATAACTAACAGAACGCATTATTTTGCCTACTTTACCCTGTGCACCGCCATGTTGAAATGACATCATTGATGATGTAAATTGCACCTTTCAGTCCATTGAGTTCAATAGGAGGTGAAGTATTTTTCAGTCAAAATACCAACTTGTTCTGCTTCGGGTTGATCTCAAAATCTGGACTTAAACCATTAAACCAAACCTTCAACCATTTCTGACTAGAACGCCGGTTCTTGGTAGCAGACAGATTCTACTTGGGTCAGCATTAATGAGCAGCAGTAGATTCTGGTTGTCTGTATTTACTGTACATGCATGGAGCTCTTCTTCTTTTCTTTATGCCGTGGTCACAGATTTTGTTTCGGTAAACTTTTTTTTTTGACTTTTACTGACTTTTAGATCAACACAAAGCAGCACAAGTTGTTATTTTGACTGAAAAAGCTGCTAAATGATCCTGAATGTTTCACCTCATATAGAACTCAATGGACTGAAAGGGGCAATTTATGTCATCAATGACATCATTTCAATATGGAAAATAAAGTAATGCATTTTGTTAGGCATAGATATTCTAATAAGGACATTTCGAAGGTTTTAGGCCACATTTATAAAAACAGTGGCGCATCCCTTTAAAAAAATAACACCAATGAGTTCAATTTAAAATAAAATCATTTCTCAGGCTCTAAGTATAAATATATTTATGAACTCTAAAACTGAGGAAATAACCTCCATTCAATGCTGTTTTGGTGCCATACAGTACGTTTAATCTGATTGGTCGGCTATGATGTGATGCACAATGTCTGATGATCATTTTAAAACTAAAAATAATCATTTACTCAGTAATGGTTGGGTGTAGAAATGTAATGAATTACTGTACCTAAAATGACTAATTCAGAAATATACTAAAAAATTAAGTGAGGGAAATATAAAGTATAGATATAAGTATAAATCTAAATGCATGTACTTACATGTTGTGGTGTAGTCTGTATAAATTACACCAAGACTCAATTATTGTGGCTGGTCGAGAACAGTTTTTTAGGTACTTTTCAGTTTATGCTTCATTTGAAAACAAATGAATTATTTTGATTTAAAAAGTAATCACAGTAAATATATCAGTGTATAACCATGGTCAAAAGTCATTTTGAGTCTGACTTTTATGTTAGTTTGAGTTTGTCTGAAAATAAAGTCTACGTTTGGTTGTGTCAGCTACGGAGTCCGGTAAGGGACATGGATACAGACTTACTAAGTCAAGGGCCAGAGATAATCAGCAGTTTAAAGTAGAATACCCATTTACGTTGTGCATTACGGTAAAACCGTCAGAAGCCAACGAGAGCTTCATGGTGCGTTCAAGTACACCTCAAATCACACCAACAGTACTGTACAGGTGGAGTGTATCAAAAATGTCATTGAAAATCCAATTGTTTTCAGTAAACTCCACCACTTTGTTGTTCTACAGGCCCTCAGGTACATCTACAGTATGTTCAACTACATTCTCTGTAGCACACAGAGGTCCATGGAAGGCTGTAGAACCTCCCCCCGACTTAACTACCCTGAGCCCAGACTTATTAACTCATGCCCCCAACATAGTAAGTGGGGATCCTGACATAATTACCCCCTTTAAAAAAAAAAAAAAAAATCTCATTCATGTCCCTTATCGGGCTCCGTAGTCAGCAGTGGAGCTTAGTGCAGGTCATGCTAGTTTAAATCATGTTAGCTTTACAACATTGTGGATTACGACTACTTTAAACTATTGCTATCAAGCTGACAAATAATTAGTGACATGGTACCAAGTTCATTTTTGAAAAAGGTAAATACTAGCAGACATACAAACAAGATAAACATCTTATTAATAATGGAGGAATCAAACTCACCTGCAGAGCTCACCTTTTACACCTTTTACACCCTTTACATCTTTTACAGATTTTACATATTTTTACACATTTTACATCTTTTACATATTTTACGTCTTTTACACGTTTTACACCTTTTACACCTGCATTCCCACTCATAGCCTGCAGGGCTCAGGGGAACCTAGACGAACAGGAACTCTAGATGTGAGGAACACCCAGGTTTTTAGAGTGAAATGAGAAAAAAGACAAACAAAGAGAGAGAAAGAACATGAAATGCAGCCAGACAATAATTATTAAACCACTGTCCTGCAGCTCATGTGACACCAGAAATATATTATATTTATCTGAGTGTGTCTAAAGCACAAGTATACACTTTTATATGTGTGGAGAGAATCATCTGACCAACCTAAAGATTTATCCCTACACGATTCTACAGGTATTTAGATACAGTATTTATATCCAAACCCAAGAGTTAAACCTGCTGAAACATGACAGAAAAGTCCCAGAAATAACAGTACAAAGAGATAAAACAATATTAATAATATTAACAATATTAATAATATGCAATGGACTGGTTCCCTGTCCAGGGTGTAAGCCCACCTAGCGTCTGAAGACAGATGGAGATAGACACCAGTAGACCCCCACCACACTGAAAAGTAGCAAGAGGGTCAGAAAATGTATGAATGGATAATAATAATAATAATAATAATAATAATAATAATAATAATAATAAATTGTATTTGTGCTAGATACCATTGTTTAAATACAACCACAGTTCAATAAATGCATCTGCATACTAATGGCAGCACAACATTTACATCATTTTTCATGTACACACTCAATAATATGAAAACAATAAAACCTAAGAAATCATTTAAACTTCAGCTGTTGATCATCACGACTTAAATAATTAGCATTTTCGGTACTTTTTAATCTGTCTAGCATTTCTAACCTTTAATTTGAAGTTTTTTATTGTCTAATAAATGACACTATGTCACTAGCTGCTGCCTGTCTACAAACTAAATGATTGATTCAGAAGTGAATTGATGTAATATGAGCACAGGAATGATCTGCTATGTGTTAAAACCATGAGCTGCTTCAGAGACACATTCATGCAGTCGTTCTGTTATAAAAACAAGGGCGAGGGGCCCCAGGGAACCAGAGGGTGTGGATGTTTTATCCTGTGTCTCTGCCCCATTCTGCTGCCTTTATTTATTCATTTGAAAAAGAAATGTCTATATTGTCGTACTAGCCAATATCCTCATGGCTTGCAGGAAATGTTGATACCGTTTTAATTGAAAACATGCATTTTAATTATAATATTAATTGGTAGAACTGAAAATACAATACAATTTAGATTCAATTATTTGCTGCAATTATTTCTGCTGTAGCTGAACTTTATATAATCTTACAGAACCTTATAGAACCTCATAGAACCTTATAGAACCTTACAGGACCTTACATATAACTTCACAGAACCTCAAAGAGCTGTATAGAACCTTAC
Organism: Gouania willdenowi; assembly: GCF_900634775.1. Lineage (NCBI taxonomy): Eukaryota > Metazoa > Chordata > Actinopteri > Blenniiformes > Gobiesocidae > Gouania > Gouania willdenowi. Next base: position 42,600,263 of record NC_041052.1, read on the forward strand.
AGAGCATCATAGAACCTTATAGAACCTCAAAGAACATCATATAGCCACATATACTTCTGATTCTAAAGTTGATTCTGATTCTGATTACCTTATAGAACCCCATATAACTTCATATAACCTTATATAACCTTACAGAACCTTGAACCTCATAGAACCTGACAGAACCTCATAGAACCTCATAGAACCTTACAGAACCTTACAGAACATAGAACCTTATAGAACCTCACAGAACATTACAGAACCTAGTAGAGCATTATAGAACCTCAGAATCTTACAGAACCTTAAGGAACTTTATAGAACCTCATATAACCTCATAGGACCTTACAGAACCTTACAGAACCTTACAGAACCTTACAGAACCTCGTTGAACATTATAGAACCTCATAGAACTTTCACTATTGCAAATCTGGGCTAAAACTCGTCATCAATACATTGGCAGGAGTGATTGTCATCAATTAATTTCGAGAACCTCGTTTGTGAGGAGGAACAGGGCAGAGGGGAGGAGTTATTCCGCTTATGATGTCACAAACAAAGCAAACACAAACTCTCCTGTCTGACACACATTTAACAAAATGTGGAGGAAACAATGAATGGAGAATCATACATTTTCACTCTAGTAGCCTCGTAATAAGACTACAGCGATACATATTACTGTTAAAAAAACCATTAAAATGTTTGTATATATTTGTATAATGTTGGACCTTTATACATGCTCCCAGTCTTTCCACTCTACACTGTATATTTCTATGAAGCAGTAGACGGCCGTCATTAGATTGTCAGACTGTTTAGACTCACAGGAGATGCTAATAATTGGGGCTATTGCTAAATCAATGCAGTATTGGCCATGGACGCATCGCTTTTTATCAATCAAACTATTTCTACACAAGCCTCAGTGAAGCCCAGTTGTTGGTCGTGTAATGACAGAAGCATGTGTTATTTATTATTTATTCTGGCAGTCCCACATACCTCAGTAATACCTCTGAATTATTAACTCTTTATAGTGCACATAGACAATAACTTAAAGGTAAAGCAGACTTTTTAATCTTTAATCCTTTACACTGAAATATGAAGAAAAGTGTGTTTTATGAAGTTGTGACCTTTTATTGATTGATAAAAAACATGACTTACTCAATGCTTTCAGTTTCCAACGGGTGTTTTTTTTAATCCCAAAGCAAGTATTTGTGCACAACAACAAGTGAAATGTAGCTTAAAAACTTTTACAAAACAATTGCCAGAACTTCTTCCATCTGCCATTTATCAAGTGTTTGTCTGAAACATCCATGATTTACTTTCTGACTGACTGGGTTTTTAGAATGTTTTAAGATTCTTTTCTGTAAAGTATAAAATATGATATCTAGGCTGTGCTTTTTCTCAAGTTAGGTTTAAGTTTAAAATAAACCAGGCTTTTCCATTTTGAAGTGCAAAGACTTAAAGTGTCACGGCCATATTTACCTTGTCTGCACATGATGTCAAAGGTCAACACTACAAGAAGTGTAATCATTATGAGACAGTAATGCATGTTTTGTTATTGCAATGAAAAAAATGACATATTTACAATTCATGCCAGTGTGAAACTAGAACCACAGATAATATGGTCATCCTTATCATAACAACCTTTTTGCATAAGCAGTTTGGTGAATACGTTCTTTGTCTTTGTTCAGTTTTAAGATGGAGGCACGAGACCAGTTTTTTGAGACTGGTTTGGTTTGGCTCTTCTTCCTAATGTTGGGGTTCTCTGTGGGGAACCTTTCCACCACAGGATTACAGGTACGTAACACTCAGACATGTCACTGAAGGAAATATTCATTTCTAATAATAATATCTGTTTTATAGAGTTATTCCACCCTGACAACAGGGTGTCTGAACCCACTGGGTAAATCATTAGTGAAGGATGGAAACATGACCTGAGATGTTCTTTGAGGGTCTCTGTTTGACCCAGAGTTAAGCCTGGTTTATGTTTCTGTGCTACGATACGCTGTTAGCGTGATGCTGTGGTTGAACATTTAAAGTTCTGCATCGAGGTTACGCATCATTCTGCAATTTACCGCCATGCCTCGAGGAGAGTGGGCGTGGTTTCAGAGTCACATCAATACTTGCCTACCTAACCATGTGTTTACTCACCATGTACAGTATTTACTACTGTCGACTGTCATGGATTAATGTCGGCCATCGTTGGCTTTTAATGGAACACGCAGACACACACTGGTAATAAGAGAAAACACACATTTTGTCTGGTTCTAGACATGAAAGGAGATAATAAAACACCTACGTTTTCTTGATCCGTTATAGAAACAACACTTGCACCTTTTTCATAATTTTCTTCAAGCCACAAACTGTTGCATTTCATTTCATTTGTACTTGATTAAATGTACATCTGTTAAAAAAATAATATAACAAGATTTAAAAACAGACTGTTTCACTTGATTCAATGTTTAATGTGGAACATGTCAAAATATTAGAATTAGGCTGAAAGGTCGACTGATTAATATTATGTACATCACATTTTGGCAAAGTAGCAATTACTTTAAGTAAAGTAAGTTCATTTTGAAAACAAGTCATCAGTAAAGTAATCAGATTATTTCCTTGGAGGAGTAATTACTAACTAATTATTATTTACAAGTAACACTGGACGTGACGCAGAAGCATAAACTGGGCTGATGAGGTTACAATAAAAAGAAGTAACAAGTATCCACAGCAGCAGGCTGTAATGAGGCAGACTGACAGACATTTGAACAGTGAAGAATGTGACTTTAAAGCAGCACAGTGACCCAGACTGTTCCACACAGAGTCCATGAAGTGGATTTTTCTCTAGTGACCCATTCAACATCCTGTCAATGGTCCAACAGGGAATCCTGTTGAAATGAGTGTTGACATGTTGGACCTCTCTAATGACCTACTCCAGCTCTCCCACACACACATCAGTTCCTCTCACTCACTCTGTCTCTGTTTTTCTGGTATTTTCACCGTCTGTCGCCCTCACAGCTGCTCTGTCTCACACCTTTATAAGATTCTCAGTCCACATTCCAGACGTCGCTTGGATGAATTTGTCTGAATAAAATGGACAAAGTTCTAATGCTAATGCATGACAGGAATGTGTGAAGTGTCAAATGTTCTCACACACACAAGAGCACCTGCAAATACCACTGTTATGTTTCAGGTATGCTGACTCAGCGCTGAGATTTAAATATTTATACTTTATTATTCATATTTATTTATTCAAATATCGTAATATAGATAGATTGATATTGGAGGTTATGCCGGTAATGTTTATTTTGCATGTGTTGAGAATTCAACTACAGTGGGGTTGTTACAGATATACAATTCATTACTCTTTACATGTGTCAAACTCAAGGCCAGGGGGCCAAATACGCCACTTTAGAGCATCCAATTTGGCCCTTTGGAAAAAAATAAAAATGACAGAGAAAATATGAATCATTATGTAAATGAAACTCAACAATATTTACAGGGGTCACAGTTTTTCTGGTGCTTATATCACACGATGGCAGTCATTAATGTTAAACTGTTGAAAAAACTCAAACTCTAACCCTAACCCTTACAAAATGTTTACATTTTTAATTAATTAAATAAAAATTTGTCACAAAATCTAGAAAATGTAAAGTGTAGATCCTGTTGGGACAGATATCTGTCACTTATTGCTTGAATATGGTCGGTTTCTTACATATTTAATGTATATCTAGAAGTGTAAACGAGGAACAATAATGTGGAAATGACTGGTATTCCTACATAATATCTGTGGCCCAGATCAAACTGCTCTGTTGTCTGATAGAAGACAGTGTGTGAGTGTGGGTGGCACCGTGTCATCATTGGTAGAATGCCCTACAGGGGTCCCCCAAGGTTCTGTATTAGGACCTATACTGTTTTCTGTGTACATCAATGACCTGCCAAATGTTTGTTCAAATATAATTTGTGTAGTTTTTATATTGTGCTTTGCATTTGTGTATACTGTACATTGTATTACTTGTGTGTCCTGCGTCAAGACTACAGATGTAAATGAGCAGTTTTACTATAATCTGGCACATTTACAATCTGTGTACAACTTGTATATGATTATTCATCAATGTCCCAATAAAATAGATAAATAAATAAAACAAAAGTATTTGGCTACTGAACTAAAAAGTCTGATGACTTTTATTTTGAAGCCTGAGGCTGTTTCATCTGACTGAGGTTTTGCTGAGTCAGGTTAATCTGATATCTGATACCTCACTCTGAGACCTGAGGATGAACTAAAATGTACACCTACTCCTTAAAACAGTGCGTAAGAAAATCATTAAAGTTTAAATAATTTATGGACTTCATAGTGAAAAAATACTTTGTGGAAGCACGTTTAAGGGTGTGTAGTGTCATTTAGCATTGATGTGAAAAAAGGCGACATAGGGACTTAAAATTGTTATTAAAATTCTATAATTTCAAATGCATTGGAAGGTAATGAATACAACAAAGTAACAAAAACACAAGTTGTCAGCAGTGGTTTTACCAGCGAGTCTCATCGTTCCCTGTGATAATCAGCCACTACAACCTTTGAGTGATATTAAAATGCTTTGGTTGTCAACAGGAGGACAGCGTAGCCTCCAACAGTCTGGAGGAGGACCTGGAAGGGACCACCTACTGGTGGGGGGAGTGGGCTAAATGGACCGCCTGCACCCGTACATGTGGAGGAGGAGTGATGTCACAGGAACGACACTGTCTCAAACAGAGGTTAGAATTAGCATCATTAAAGGAACAACAACGGCGAGAAGGTAATGGCTGCAGCCTGCGGGAAGGCGGAGCTGGATGGTCCAGCCCCGCCCACAATACAATTTTAGGAGCCGTTAGGAGTCGTTCAGGTTAAGAAGAAGAAAGAAGTTCATCACGTCAGTGAGTGTTAAATGTTCAGATGTAATGAGGAGTGCAGAGACTTGTTACGTTATGAAGCTAAAGGTTAACGTTGTCATTTCACATCACAAAGATGGAATGACCCAAGTAGAGGCAGGCCTGCATTTGTCTTTTTTTAGATGATCTAATTATAGATTTTCCATTTAGTTTCATAGATGACAACATTTATGTACGTTAAAGAGAAAATTACAAAGTTTGCAGGTTTCATGAATGCAGCACGTTTCACAGAAGTCCAAGAAGGTCGAAAACGATCTTGAACGAAGCACGATTATGGTACTGGATGTGGGCGGGGCTGGACCTTCCGCTGGCTGCAGTCGTTAGTAGTTGATCAAATCTGACAAACTACTTCCTGTTTGGCCCTGAAGGTAAAAGACAGTGGTTCCAAATGTTCCACAGTGTCGTTCTCCTTCACCTTTAACCTGAACCCATGTTCCTCCTACTCCTGCACACTTAGAAACATCATAATATAATGACATAAACAATGTAGCCATACAGTGAAATATGTCTCTGAAGATTTATTCTTGAATCCAGCGTCATAAGAAATGTAATATGTGTAATAAAAATGTAATATTTTAAAACATATTGTTATCATTTGAAAGGAATAAAGCTGCTGCTGCTGGAAGGGACAACCTCACCTGTACAGGAATGGCTAAAAAGTACAACCTCTGTAACACTAAGGTTAGTAATCTATTCATCTTCATGTACTGTATGTAATCAATCATAATCTGTGATCTGATTGATTAGGTTTAGCAACTCATCATGAAATAATAGAAAATCCTCCCTGTGCATTAAATGATAAATCTATTGTGTGCAGGATTGTCCTGCTAGTGGGAGGAGCTTCAGGGAGGAACAATGCTGGTCCTTTAACTCTCAGATCTACAATGGAATGACTTATCAATGGAAACCTCTTTACCCTGGTACGCTTTATTATTGTCTAGTCTAGTGCATGTAGCGATAAGTACAGTCTACAGTATATAACGTGGTGAATGTGTGAACATATAGAACATAAGACTATAATGTAGAATGTAATAATTGTTATAACATTCTCATTATTTTAATATTCCATAATGCATTTCCCTGATAGTCACATAGATGAAAAACAAATACAGAAAATCTCTCTCTTCATTTCACAAGAAATGAAATAAAAAGTTCTCCAGCTTTTGATGAGCATCAAACAGCTGCTAATGATTAATAAAGTTTAACATAATAAACACCAGTGGGAGCTCAAATGAACATATTTTACTGCTGAGTCATATTCTGCTCCTTTCTCTTACTCAGCATGGATTAAAACTGCTTTATTTCTTAAAATACTTGTTCTCCAACAGCTTTGCTTAAAAACATTGTAATCAATATCAGAGCAAAGATGGACACTAATTATTATCATGTTTGTGTTTTGCTGAGTCAGGAGATATTGATAAAGAATAAACGACACTTTATAAGTTTATAATATTTACAAAGTCACTTATACTAAAGAGGACACACGGTGGCTTAGTGGTTAGCACGTCCGCCCCACAGCAAGAAGGTCCTGGGTTCAAGCCCTTCTGTGTGGAGTTTGCATGTTCTCCCCGTGCTGCGTGGGTTTCCTCCGGGTACTCCGGCTTCCTCCCACAATCCAAAAACATGACTGTAAGGTTGATTGGAGTCTCTAAATAGGAGTGAATGAGAGTGGTTGTCTGTGTCTGTGTTGCCCTGTGATGGACTGGCGCCCTGTCCAGGGTGTACCCCCGCCAAGCGCCCTATGAGAGCCGGAGATTGGCACCGGCAGACCCCTGTGACCCTGTTAAACGGGAATAAGCGGGTATGAAAATGGATGGATGGACTTATACTAAAGATAGATGAGAAAAAACATTTATCAGGTTTTAATAAGATAAAATGATCCCAATGTTACAGTGAAAACATCATGGAAAGTAGAACAAAGCAGCTGTTATTGTTGTGGTTAAATTGTTTTGTTTTGATTGTTTTTCTGATTATCTGTAACTGTACGTCTGTAGATGATTACGTCCATATCTCCAGTAATCCCTGTGACCTGCACTGCACCACCAACGATGGCCAAAGACAACTAATGGTCACAGCTCGAGACGGAACGTCGTGTAAATACAGCAGCTACCGTGGTGTGTGTGTGGACGGAGCATGTGAGGTGAGCTCTGAAGCCTCATTTATTCAAATATCACACACTAGAATAACAGCCTGATCTACTGTAGGTCCTCAAAGAC